>NC_061510.1:205231827-205337157 GCF_022539505.1 Lolium rigidum
CAATTGGTACATTTTGGAGTGACTAAGAAGGATCCAGGCTTACTTATTCGTTTTCATGTGTTAAACTTGTCTAAATCTTGATCAAACCTAGGATTTGACCAAGATTCAAAAGGGCAGAAAAAAATAGAAAAATGAAAAACCAAATCACATACTCTGTCTTCGAAGTCAAGCATGAAGAGAAGTGGTTTTGGGTTTCAAACATGGAAATTTCAAAAACCTCCCAAAAACTTCATTTTAGAGTGATTAAGAAGGATACATGCTTCCCTTTTCATTTCATGTTTTAAACTTGTTTAAATTATCTTGGTCAAACCTAGGATTTGACAAGATTCAAATGAGCATCAAAATAAAAAAAAATAGAAAAATGAAAAACAACAGCAAATAGTTTTCTTATGTCATATAGTAAGCATTAAAGGTAATTAATCCTGGATCCTTCTTAATTAATCAGTAAGTCTAATTAAAATGAAGCTTTTGGGAGGTTTTTGAAATTTACATGTTTGAAACCCAAAACCACACTTCTCTTCATGCTTGACTTCATATATGAGATAGAGTTTAGGGTTAGGGGTACACGATTTGTCTGGTTTGAATATGTCTAGACCTTGTTTATGATCTTGAATGGTTACTATATGACATAAGAAGACTATGTGCTTTGGTTTTTTATTTTTTATTTTATGCCCATTTGAATATTGGTTAAATCCTAGGTTTGACCAAGATTTAAACAAGTTTAAAACATGAAAATGAAAAGGTAAGCCTGGATCCTTCTTAGTCACTCTAAAATGAAGCTTTTGGGAGGTTTTTGAAATTTCCGTGTTTGAAACCAAAAACCACTTGTCTTCATGCTTAACTACATAAGATAGAGTTTAGGGGTAGGGGTAGATACATGATTTTTCTTGTTTGAATATGTCTAGGCCTTGTTTATCAACTTTAATGCTTACTATATATATGACATAAGAAGACTATGTGCTTTTGTTTTTCATTTTTCTGATCTTTTTTAGTTTTATGCCCATTTGAATCTTGGTCAAATCCTAGGTTTGACAATGATTTAAATAAGTTTAAAATATGAAAATGAAAAGGTAAGCATGGATCCTTCTTAGTCACTCTAAAATAAAGCTTTTGGGAGGTTTTTGAAATTTCCATGTTTGAAACCCAAAACCACTTCTCTTCATGCTTAACTACATAAGATAGAGTTTAGGGGTAGGGGTAGATACATGATTTTTCTTGTTTGAATATGTCTAGGCCTTGTTTATCAACTTTAATGCTTACTATATGACATAAGAAAACTATGTGCTTTGGTTTTTCATTTTTCTGATTTTTTTTTGGAATTTTGATGCACATTTCAATCTTGTAAAATCCTAGGTTTGACCAAGATTTAAACAAGTATAAGACATGAAAATGAAAAGGGAAGAATGTATCCTTCTTAGTCACTCTAAAATGAAGTTTTTGGGATTTTTTTGAAATTTCCATGTTTGAAACCCAAAACCATGCACTTCTCTTCATGCTTGACTTCATAAGACAGAGTTTAGGGGTTAGGGGGTAGATACATGATTTGTCTAGTTTGAATATGTCTAGACCTTGTTTATCAACGTTTATGTTTACTATATGACATAAGAAGACTATGTGCTTTGGTTTTTCATTTTTCTATTTTTTTATTTTATGCCCATATGAATCTTGGTCAAATCCTAGATTTGACCAGGATTTAAACAAGTTTAAAACATGAAAATGAAAAGGTAAGCCTTGATCCTTCTTAGTCACTCTAAAATGAAGCTTTTGGGATGTTCTTGAAATTTCCATGTTTGAAACCCAAAACGACTTCTCTTCATGCTAGACTTCATAAGATCGACAGGGGGTAGATACATGATTTGTCTGGTTTTGATATATCTAGACCTTGTTTATCAACTTGAATGCTTACGATATGACACAAGAAGACTATGTGCTTTTGTTTTTCATTTTTCTGATTTTTTTAATTTTGTGCCCATTTGTATCTTGGTCAAATCCTAGGTTTGACAATGATTTAAACAAGTTTAAAATATGAAAATGCAAACGTAAGCATGGATCCTTCTTAGTCACTCTAAAATGAAGGTTTTGGGAGGTTTTTGAATTTCCATGTTTGAAACCCAAAACCACTTCACTTCATGCTTGACTTCATAAGACAGAGTTTAGGGGTTAGGGGTATAGATACATGATTTGTCTGGTTTGAATATGTATAGACCTTGTTTATCAACTTGAATGCTTACTATATGACATAAGAAAACTATGTGCATTGGTTTTCCATTTTTCTGATTATTTTAAATTTTGATGCCCATTTGAATCTTGGTCAAATACTAGGATTGACCAAGATTTAAACAATTTTAAAACATGAAAATGAAAAGGGAAGCATGTATCCTTCTTAGTCACTCTAAAATGAAGTTTTTGGGAGGTTTTTGAAATTTCCATGTTTGAAACCCAAAACCACTTCTCTTCATGCTTGACTTCATAAAACATAGTTTAGGGGTTAGAGGGTAGATACATGATTTGTATGGTTTGAATATGTCTAGACCTTGTTTATCAACTGTAATGCTTACTATATGACATAACAAGACTATGTGCTTTGGTTTTTCATTTTTCTGTTTTTTTTTGAATTTTCTGCCCATTTGAATCTTGGTCAAATCCTAGATTTGACAAAGATTTAGACAAGTTTAACACGTGAAAACGAATAAGTAAGCTTGATAATCCCATTTGTTGACTCATTTAACTAGTTAATCCCATTGGTTGACTCTCTGTTGACCATCCACTTGAGGTAAAACTGAGTATATTGCACTAGCCAGTATTAGTACTCAATGGGAAACTGAGCACACAAAAAATGCTAAATTTCCAGGGTTAGACTCGAGTACGCGTGTTGCGGTGCAGAAGTGGAAGACGTGCAATTGTTGACGCGTAGACGCGGGTCGCGGTGCAGAAGTGGAAGACATGCAATCGTGGACGCGTGTCGCGTTGCAGAAGCCCAAGACGTGCAGACGTTCAATGGTGGACGCGTAGGACGCGGGTTGCATTAACCACCCCTCGCCTTTATAGACGCCTCCTCACACTATCTCTGTCACTCTCACTAGCTCATGCAACGCCTCCTCTCACGTCCCATCATCTTCTCCAAAGAAAAAACCCTCTCCCTCTCTGCCGGCGGGATGGGCAAGGAGAATGCGAATCCCATCGTCCATGACGCTTTCGGCTCCAAGCGCGACGCCTCCCTCTTCGACGCCGTCCCCTCAACGGCCGTCACCGCCGCCGGTGGCGGTCGGATCCCGCCGGGATGGGACCCCTATGAGGAGGTGCCGTACATCTCGCCTCCGAACACCTACGACACCTGCATGGACGACCCATGGAACGAGGTAACTATGGTTTGCTCCCTTTTTTGTTCCCCATTCCTCTTTGAACCCTATTTTGCTGGTTCCCTAGTAACTATTAGTGCCGATTTGTAGATGGATGAGTATTGGGTTATTATTTGCGCCGATTTTATTCCATTTTGCTTTGATCCCTTCTTGATTTCGTTTAAGATTTGGAGTTCGGCCGTTCGGTTAATTTATGCAAGTAATAATGGGATCTCAATCAGTTAATTTATGGGATCTCGGTCAGTTATTTTATGCACGAATCAAAAGATATCAACCGTTTAATTTTGCAAATATTCTGGAATCTGTTCAAATTCAGATCTGGAATCTGTTTCTTTGCCTATGATGAATCGTTGGGCACAAATTTTTACAGGGTGGGTTCAGTGAACCATTGCTGTGTACAAATCTGTTGTGCATGAACTTTGGTTCGTTAACACCATCCCTGTAGACATATAATCGTGTCCACTCTAACTGAGGTTGGCTCTGTTTTTCCTTACTTTGTTATCATGCATGTTAGTCATCGTTGCAACTCATTCACTAATAGTTCCCGTTTGATATGGATCAGCTGTCTGGCAGCGACGTCGGCAGCGACGACGAGCACCATGACATCAAGACTCGCCAGGTGCTGCGGAGGTTGCAGGTCGGCCAGTACGTCTCCTACTTCGCCAAGGGTGTCTACAGGTGCCCCTTCTGCACTCGGAGGCTCGGCGGCACTGACTTCAACTGCCTCCTCACGCATGCCGAGAACATCGGCAACACCTTCCCCAAGTTCGGCGCGACGGTGAACCCCCACTCCTTCCGCGCCAAGCACATGGCGCTCGGCATGCACCTCCGCAGCTTCCAGCGGGTGGAGATCTCCGCCGGGCGCATGCCTCCACTCAAGCCCAAGGCTCCCAAGGGGAGCAACAAGTGGAGGCAGAGGCAGATGGGGTAAGCGGAGTCCTGGACGTGTGCTGCTGCTGCAAAGCAGCTACTATTTTGTTGTTAGCTAGGGATCCCTTGTTGTTATGTTGTTAGTATGATGGTGTTGTGAAGAACCTCGAACCTGTTACTATGTTGGCTGCTGTGTATGCAACTTATTTTCTAGGGAGGGATCCCTATTATCTATCCCTATTCTACTATATTTTGTTGGCCCTACTTTGTTTTCTCGATTTACTATGACTGTGAATTTGTCGTACATTACCCTGGAGATTTGCATCTAGATTTAACTAGAGTACATACATATGGAGCAGAGGTAGTACTAGATTTGATGCCATATTGGGCAAACAACGAGGGCCAAAAGGCACAAATAATAATTGAAGAAAGACATAAATGCAAGCTTCTCTAGATTTGATACTAATTTGGTTAAAAAAACAAAGAGACAGAGGGGGAAAAGGTGCTCTTAAAAATGCCAATTCGCGCCGAGAGAGACAGAACCCAGCTCCTGCTCATGTACAACCAAACGCGGTCTCGTCCTATCCTAAGCGGTCCCTTTCTACTAGCCCCACACGTCAGCACGAAACGGTCAACAAAACGGGAATCCTCCCATCTGAGCTCCTTCTACGGGTTACAAATAAGGGCTTGGGGAAAACTGAGGAAAAACATAAGGGCATGTACAATGGTGATATCTTAGCACTGCCACGTAGGATAAACGCTGAGGTGGAGGAAAGAGAAAGATTAAAAAAAGACTTTGCCTTCTCTTTGCTTAGCACATTCTCTCTCACCACAAGTTTAGGATGTCTCGTTACAAAAGATATAAGACTAAAAAACAACCCAATGTACATCATATTTTATTGTTATATCTAGATTACGTGGCAGGATTAAGATAAGACAGTCTTATCAACCATTGTACATGCCCTAAGGCAATCTTATTGACTAATATAGCTGCTTAATTAATAAAAGGATTAGCTACAACGTGCTCAGTTTGCCCATTTATTAAGGTATAAGACTGGCGGGAGAGAAAGTAATTGCTAGTTTCCTCATTTTGCCCCTGCATGCTCGCACGATTAAAGCACCTTCCGCACGCGCTGGACTCCTCGTTTCCTTAAACCTCCTCATTTCTCGGGATAGACCAACAGTTTTTCAGGATCGTGGGTTAATGTGGCCCTCATGCTCCTGGTCCTGTTTAAAGTTCAGAGCGAGGGAGTAAATTAAACATGGCATCTCGTGCATGAAGCTTGACAGATCGATCAGATTGGCTAGAATAGCAATACAATGCTGCTCATTAGGCAAATGCATGCCATGTACGATAGTATACATCCAGTAAAGAAGTCTATCCTGACATAAAAAGACTTCATTGGGGATGAGAGTCAATTGGGGCATCTACAATACAGAAAATCTTGCTCGTAGCTGATTTTGGCTAAGAGGGTTTTACTCACATTACACGTGTCACTTTCCTTGACTGCAAAACAAGTTCCAATAAAGGAAGAGGAAAGAAGAGGACATTGTGGGCGAGATTGAACACCTTTTTTTATTTGTTAAGCTGAGGCCTCGTTTAGCTGAGGATTTCGACTCAGGCCTAACAGCTCAACACACCCACAAATAAATCTCAATGCGCGCACCACCGTCAGCAAAAATAACAAAATTAGCACGCAAGATTAAGAACAAAGTGAATTTAAGTAACTTGGTTAGCTTTTCAAGCAATATATTCAGAGAAAGAGCACACATGTTCGGCTCGAAATAATTGTAAGAGAAGAACAATAAATCTAAGGCACCCCACTTCATCGGCAGAAGGGCGCGACAACGCATGGATTCATACCTTGAGTCGACGCTGGCTCGTAGAAGGGCGGCCGCGCCTCGAGGATGCCGACGACGTCTCCACCTCGGTCTCACATGTGACTTCTTCTCGGCGGGCGGTGCGCCGCGCCATGTAGAATATCAATCAAGAGAAGAGAGCCCGATGACGCTACCGACGCCTCAACCTTGATATCACCGACCTGTTGCTCCGCACCGAGATGCGCCACGTGCAAGATTTAGCGGATGCGCCAATTTTAGAGATATGGCATGATCGTTGTAACAAATTTCAACGTGATGATGATTTGATCCTGCACTCGGCCTTGAACATAAGTACTAGTACAGTCTCACAATTTTTTTATCATTATACTTTGCGAGATTTAGCGGATGCGCCAAATTCAGAGATAGATCATGATCATGGTAACACAATATTCAATGTAATGATGATTTGATGTTGCACTCGACCTTGAACATAAGTACTAGTATGGTCTCACAATTTTGTATCATTATACTTCGCAAGTTTTAGCGGATGCGCCCATTTTCAGAGGATCATGGTAAAAAAAATTCAACGTGATGATGATTTGATGTTGCACTCGACCTTGAACAGAAGTACTACTACTGTCTTACAATTTCTGTATCATTATACTTTGCAAGATTTAGCGGATGCGCCAAATTCAGAGATAGATCATGATCATGGTAACAAATTTTCAATGTGATGATGATTTGATGTTGCACTCGGGCTTGAACAGAAGTACCGTCTCATAAATTCTTTATCATTATACTTTGCAAGATATAGCGGATGCACCAATTTCAGAGATAGATCATGATCATGGTAACAAATTTTCACCGTGATGATGTTTTGATGTTGCACTCGGCCTTGAACTGAAATACTAGTACGCTCTCACAATTTTTTATCATTATAATTTGCAAGATCTAGCGGATGAGCCAATTTCAGAGATAGATGATGATCATGGTAGTAACCGGTATTTAATGTGATGATGATTTGATTTTGCACTCGGCCTTGAACAGAGGTACTAGTACGGTCTCACAATTTTTTATCATTATAGTTGGACCTTAGCCAAATTCAAAATCTCATAGCGGCAAAACTTCCCGCCCACAAAATACAAAAATTTCACACACTTCCAAATTCCCATTCTACCCCTGTGGAGATGACAGCAAAGTCGGTTGGTGGGGGGGTATGCCTGTCATTTTTTTGGATCACCACCTCCCTATCCCGGAAACCCTCCCAAAAAAATTCATTTCCCTCAGACCACCCACCGGAACTTCCCAAGTCCCTCTCTCCCACCTCCACAACCACCGCACTGGAACATCCCCGCCGGACTTCCCTGGCCTACCCGAGGCCTCGCGATCCTCGTCATCCGGCTGCCTGCCGGAGCCGCTACATCGACGCCGTCATCAACCGGACCGGATCATCCCCGCCGAACCTCGAAATCATATGCTCATCCATCAGTCTACCGCAGTCGCTTCAGCTGCGGTATCGTCCACCCCACCGGAGCCGCTTCGCCGGATCCGTTGTCCACCGCATCTGATCTTGCTCACCGACACCGCTGTGCATGAACCGGATCTGCTTCACCGGCGCCGTGCATGATCTAAGCTCTTCTACTGTCGCTTTTCTATTGCTTGCCTGCAAGTTCTTGTTTAATCTTGGGGGAACCTGTTTGTGCTAACGACGCGCCGTTACGTTTTTGCAGATGAGATGAGTAACCATGAAGTGTAATGGCCGTCTCTCCAACACCAAGTAGCACATGTAGCGTACTTCATCACCGTATCTATCAACCCCAGGAAGATCTGTTGTGACTCCCACAGAGTGCTTCTCCTAATGTAAGTCCCTTGTTTTAGCGCCATGTTCTGGGTTCAGATGCTTGTTTGTATGAAGCTCTTTTAGTTCATTCCTAGCTATGACCGTAACACCTTGCTATTTTCTAGTTCATTGCTAACTTTAAGCGATTGAACATTTTGGTTTGCATTCCCTGCTCTGTAGATGTAGCCATCATAACTTCTATCTTGCTCAGTCGTTGTTACAAAAATTATAGGTTGCTACTATTTTGTTCATGCCAATCTTGTTCTCCCTGAACATGTTGGTTTCCATTCCCTGTACTACAGGTGATGCCATTGTTATTTCTATCTACTTCGTCGTAAGCTAACAAAGTAACTGCCTGCTATTAGTTCTTGCATGCTATCGCTCTGCCATCCTGCGAGTACAAATTTATTTGAACTCGTCACAATGACTACTTCCATCATAATTTTGTCACGCCATCTGATTCTTCAAAAGTTGCAATATTAACTTGTTTCTCTTAATTGGCATGGCGCTCACATATAGAATGGTGAACATATTGGTGTGCATTCCCTCTTCTACAAGTTCATAGGTGATCCCACTATATTCCATTTCTGGTCCATCCTAAGCCGTAGCATTAACTATCCTATATGTGTTGCTCATTACAACTTTATATCCTGAAACAAATTGATTTGTTTCCCTTATCTACAAGTTTATGAGTGATGCCATTATAACTCCTATCTGTTTTATTCCTAGCTATTATAGTAACATCCTGCTATTATTTAGTTCATGGCCAATTTTAAGTAATTGCACATGTTGGTTCGCATTCCCTGCTCTATAGCTTTTGGCATCGTAACTTCTATATTTGGTTTACATTCCCTGCTGTGTAGATCTAGCCATCATAACTTTATCTTGCTCAGTCGTTGTTACAAAAATTATGGCCTGCTACTATGTTATTTGTGCCAATATTTTACTCCATGAACATGTTGGCTTGCATTCCCTGTACTACAGGTGATGCCATTGTTTTGTATCTAGTTCATTGTAAGCTAACAAAGTAAGGACTTAGTTTGGCATGCTATCACTCTGCTATCTAGCATGTAGTACAAATATACTTGTCATACTACTAGATAATAATTTTGTGTGCCATCTTGTTCTTCAAAAGCTGCATTATTCACTTGTTTCTCTGACTTGGCATGACACTCACATATGGAATGCTGAACATATTGGTTTGCATTCCCTCTTATAAAAGTTCACAGGTGATCCCACTATATTATGTATCTGGTCCATCCTAAGCTCCAGCATTAACTATCCTCTATGTGTTGCTCATTACAAGTTTATATCCTGAAACATCTTGATTTGCATCCCCTTCACTATAAGTTCAGGAGTATTATTTAGTTCACGGTCAATTTGAAATAATTGCACTTGGCACTTGTTGTCATCGTAACTTCTATTTTTGGTTTACATTCCCTGCTATGTAGATGTAGCCATCATAACTTCATCTTGCTCAGTCGTTGTTACAAACTTTATAGCCTGCTACTATGTTGTTCATGCCAATTTTGTAATCCCTGAACATGTTGGTTTGCATGGGACTCGACAGTAGTAAGTCTGTTGTTTCATTCTAACGTGCTCTGTTATATTGGCTGTTGGTATGCGGCATGCACTCTTTGTTTGCTTATTGTGCGCATTACAATGATCTTGTTATAATGACGAAATGATGAGTTCCAAATTCTTTGGCAAACAATATTGTAGTGTCTTTGCCTTTCCATTGTTGCTGTCTTAACTTGTAATGTCTTTGTTTCGGATATAGGTCTTGCATGGACAACTTAAAACATTGCCGAATCGCTTCATTGTATTGGTAGGTTTAATTACCACTCGGTTTCTGCGGGTTCTGTAATATTTTTTCAAAGCCTTGCGGTGATGTAATATTTAGTTAGTTTTATAGTTCTTTCGCGCATTTTTTCTATGGTGCTTGTGGTAAGTGCGGCTATCCGACACAAATCATGTGCTGCGTAAATATTCTCAGTATCTAAATCACAAATTCCCATCCCTTAAACGACCCAATTAAGCGAAATCACATATGTGCCAGCCACGCAAAATCCTAAAGCGCCTATTATGCCTAGGCATATAAACACCAACTAAACGGGCTGGCCCATTTACTTATTGGGCCGACCACTTGCTTTAAGGTGGACCCCACCCACTACTTGGCCGGCCACAGTAACATAAAAGTGGGCCCCACAAGCTTATTGGGCCGGCCCGCTAACTCGTCGGACAGCCCACCGATTCTGTTGGACCGCACATACTAATTGGGTCGGCCCGTTAGCACGATAGTGGCCCCACAAGCTTATTGGGTCAGCCCACTAACTTGTTGGGCTAGCCCAATTGCTTTTGTGGTGGACCCCACATACTAAATGGGCCGGCCCTTTAACGGGAAAGTGGGACCCACCTGTGTTTTTGGCCCGGCCCACTATCTTGTTGGGCCGGCCCACTTGCTATATGGTGGACCCCACATACTAAATGGGCTGGTCCTTTACCAGGAAAGTGGGACCCACCTGTGTTTTTGGCCCGGCCCACTATCTTGTTGGGCCGGCCCACTTGCTAAATGGTGGACCCCACATACTAAATGGGCCGGCCTTTTAACAGGAAAGTGGGACCCACCTGTGTTTTTGGCCCGGCCCTCTATCTTGTTGGGCAGGCCCACTTGCTATATGGTGGACCCCACATACTAAATGGGCCGGCCCTTTAACTGGAAAGTGGGACCCACCTGTGTTTTTCGCCCGGCCCACTATCTTGTTGGGCCGGCTCACTTGCTATATGGTGGACCCCACATACTAAATGGGCTGACCCTTTAACAAGAAAGTGGGACCCACCTGTGTTTTTGGCCCAGCCCACTGACTTGTTGGGCCAGCCCATTTGATCTATTGTGGACCCCACGTACTAATGGGCCGGCCCGATAGCAGGAAAGTGGGACCCACCTGCTAATTGGGTCGGCCCAATAACTTCTTGGGCCGGCCCACTTGCTTTAAGGTGGACCCCACTTGTTAAATGGGCCAGCCCGATAACAGGAAAGTGGGCCCCACATGTCTTGTGGGCCGGCCCTTTTGCCTGTTGACCGGTCAAATGAGTGCATTCGGCCGGCCCACATGCTTAGTGGGTCGGCCTATTAAAGTTTTGACCGATCAACCTTAGAGGTTAGGCCCGGCCCACGTAACTAATGTACCAGCCCAGCTATATAGTTGACCAGGTCAAACTAAGTCGGCTGGCCCGGCCCGCAAACTTAATGGGCCGGTCCGCTTAAGACGTGGCGAGGCCTCGTGTGGGCCTACCATCTACCACGGGATTTCAGCCGGTTAACGCCGTTAGCTGCCGGTTAACGGCGTACGCCACGTGTCGGTTGCATGACGTCGGCGAGTCAGCGGGCTCCCGGAAACACTTCTGCAACGGTCCGATTTTCCGTGGCGGAAGGGCGCCCAAGCGCGACGGACCGAAAAAATCATCGTAGGACTTTGCCTGACGCAGTTTCGACAACAGAACCCATATCATCGGGTTAGGCCCATAGGCAACGAAAAATACCCCTTAGCGGATGATTTTGGGACGTTGTCTATCAGAACTTTTCTTGTAGTGTTGTATGTTTGTGGGGGTGATCTTCTTCAGTCAGTTATTAATGATAGTCTCAATAGTAATGTGTTGCTGTTATCACCAGAATTGGCCGGATCAGAGGTGGGCCGTGATTGAAGATGGGCTTGAAGGATATACTTAGAAGAAATACATGAATCGGCCTTGTATACCAAGTTTGGGCTAAATTGCCCGTGTATCTGTAACATAGTAGGAAACGTGTCGATTAGACAGGGTTTGGGCTCGTGCCGGTTGGGATTGTTCCCACATTAGAAAGTCCCCGGACTATAAATATATATCTAGGGTTTATGAAATAAACAACAACCAACGTTCACCACAAACCAATCTCGGCGCATCGCCAACTCCCCGTCTCGAGGGTTTCTTCGGGTAAGCACCATGCTGCCTAGATCGCATCTTGCGATCTAGGCGACAAACGTTATTCGTCATCCATGCGTTGCTCGTACTGAAGCCTTTTTGATGGCGAGCAACGTAGTTATCATAGATGTTTTAGGGTTAGCATTGTTCTTCGTATCACATGCTATCGTCGTGCAACCCTTAGGCATCTAGCCGCCCTTACACCTATCTTGGGTGTGAGGGCGGCACCCCGCTTGATCATTATCTAGTAGATCCGATCCGTTATGATTGCTCCTTGTTCTTCAAGGATTAGTTTAATATCTGCATTGTTAGGCCTTACAAACGGGTCGAAGGATCCGGTGGCGCGTAGGGTGTAGTTTGCTAGCCCTAGACAGGATGTTCGAGGATCAACTTCGTGTTGGTTTTTAGGCCTTGTCTAGGGTCGGTTTACGATCACCGTGCGTGGCCGCGAGGCTCGATCACGAGTAGGATGTTCCGCTTATGCGGTGAAAACCCTAAATCGTAGTAGGTCGCTTTAGCTTTATCTTGATCAAGCAGGACCACCATCTGATCGTACACCTCGTACGCATCATGGGTGGATCGGCTCTTTGAGCCGATTCACAGGACAACACGAGAGCCGATTGAGGCTCGTATTTAATGTTTACGTGTATGCCATGCAGGAAACTAAGCGAGGCATTCTCCAACACCTTCACGACCAGGTATAGGTCGGGTGGCACGCCCTCGCATCGGCATCGGACGTGCGTGCCGAAGGCTTTGCGGGCCGTCGCTCGGAGGGACCGAGGGCCGGCCGCAGATCTGCAGGAGATTCCCGGCTCTACGGTGTTGCCCGTCGCTGCCCGCCGGTGGGTTTCGACCGCAACACATTACGGCACGCCCGGTGGAACAATCTTCGACATCAACCGCATCGCCATCTACATCCGAGATGGCGGAAGGCACTCCGATCAAGTACGAGGATCGGCCGACGAGCTCAAGAAGAATCATGATGAGATCAAGGCGAGTCCTCGAAGCCGACCTCATCGGCTCTTTTCACGAACCCGTTCACATGGCATCGGGTGGAAAGGGTTCTCACTGAGCGCGCTCGATGGAGTGGACCTGTCCACCCCGTCAGAAGAACGCACCAGGTCGCTGCGTCGGGAGATCAACTTCATGGTGGCTCACTCGCTACACCGCCATTCTGAGAGCCTGGTGAACACTTTGGAGCATGTCGCTCTTCGCGTGATCCAGGAAATCATGAGCCATCAGTATTCTCCGTCAGGACCGGCTCTGGGGACTTACCAAGGAGATATGCCACTCCAGTCCCGCCCACCGCTGCCGTTCGCGTTGGCAGCACCAGAAGTGCCGAATTCATCGGCATACGTCGTCTACAAGGTTGGTGGTGACCCTAGTGACTACCAATTCTTGCATGAGGCACCCAAGGAGATCCCGCACGGATACACGTGCGCATACGTGCCAGACTGCAGTAACTGGGCACTCTCAAACCAGGCTGCAACAGCAGGGACTTCCAGAACAGCAGGAGGGACGTCGGGAGTAGATCTTGAGAAGTAGACGTGGGTAGCTAAGTACGCCACTCCGACAAACCTCCAGAGCTCAGCTCCTGCAGTTGGCTCAGAGTTGGAAAAGCAAGCATGGCTGGCTAAGTATGCCACTCCGGCGAGTCTTCAGAGTTCGACGCCTGCAGCCATCACCGCGGATCAAATCCGTACAATCTCGAAGGACCAGTTCGGCATGATGCCGAAAAGGAGGACAATCGGCTATTCCAAGCCGTACCCCAATGAGTACGAATTGATCCCGCTACCACCCAAATATCGGCTCCCTGATTTCACCAAGTTTAATGGATCAGATGGTTCCAGCCCCATCGAGCATGTGAGCCGATATTTGGCACAGCTGTTCACGATCTCAGCATCAGACGAGCTGCGTGTGAGGTTCTTCGCACAGTCCCTCACAGGATCGGCTTTCGGGTGGTACACATCGCTGCCACCAAACTCAATCCGGACTTGGAAGCAGTTGGAAGAGCGGTTCCACATACGGTATCACTCGGAGGCTTCGAGGCTGGTATTGCCGATCTAGCACAAGTACGACAGAAGCGCGGGGAAACGGCGTCGAGAATACATCCGGCGCTTCGGGACCATTAGGAACCGATGCTATTCGGTTCATGTAAGTGAAAAAGAAGCGATCGAGTTGGCGGTGGTGGGTCTCTCATCATAGATCAAGGACGTGGCCTCCCAAGCGAGACTACCCTTCAGCGGCGCACATGGTGCGAAAGCTGTCGGCATATGAACAACGCCACCCGGATGTTTACCAGGATAAATTCAAGCGTGCGGTGGTCCTGGTTGAGGCAGACGAAGATGAGGGTGCTGCGGGAGATCAAGAGGTAGCAGTGGCCGAATGGACTCGGGGGGCAAGCCCTGTGTCCTGTAAATGGGTCAAGCCACAAGGTCCTCCAAAAGGGTTTGACTTCGACGTGACCAAAGCTGAACAAGTTTTTGACCTCCTACTTAAAGAGAAGCAGCTAAAGGTACCCGAAGGCCACAAGATCCCCACGGCTCAGGAGTTAAACGGAAAGCCATACTGCAAGTGGCATAACACGTTCACCCACGCCACCAACGACTGCAGGGTGTGGCGTCAGCAAGTCCAAATGGCCATAGAACAAGGGCAACTATTCTCATAACGAGGATAAGGAGGAAGCTGTTCCACGCGATCGGCTCCGACAATTCCCACAAATCTATGAAGAAACATTGCCAAAACCTTCATTGATCAACCAACATGGAGGCCGATTCCGGAAATCGGCCAAAATTATCCTCACCATGCGTTCTGCCCGGGTTCAACGTTGACCTAATGGCAAATGGGTTTACGCCGGCTGATGGGCTGGAAGAAGTTAGCACTGGTCCTAACAGAGCCGATATCAGCAGATACCTGGCAGAATCGGCTCGGGGGGCACCTAGTCAGAGGAACATGCGCGACGCCGATACATGTGTGCCGATGGAGAAATCGGCCATTTTAAATACGGTACCTTGGCTAACCACAGAGCCGATATCAGCAGATACCTGGCAGAATCGGCTCGGGGGGCACCTAGTCAGAGGAACATGCGCGACGCCGATACATGTGTGCCGATAGAGAAATCGGCCATTTAAAAAAAACATACAACCAGAGCCGATGCACGGCCATCGACTTTAGACAAGTTCAGCGAAACAAGTTCAGCAAAACATGCATCAGTTTACACAAAGAGGCCCTACTGGAGAAAAGCGTTAAGGGCATGAAGAGCATCGGCACGGATTCGATCCACCTTGGCGATCTCAGCCTCGTCGTCCTCGTCTCTCCCCATCACCAGCTGACTGCTCAGGGCGCGAATTTCAGCCAGATCGGTCTTCAGATCGGCTGTGAGGCCTTTTGCTTCCTCTTGAGAACGGGCAATAAGGGCTTCCTTGTCTTGGATAAGCTGCTTGGTCACCCTGACCCTCTCTTCAAGGCTCTCTAGTTCCTTGCGCAGGGTCTCGAGTTCGGCGCGATTGGCAGAAGTGTCCGTCTTGGCGTCCAAAGCAGCCTTCTTCTCGTTGAGCCGTTGACACTTTTCTGCAATATCGGCTCTCAATGGAAGTTGGGTGTGGCGAAGAGTAATCCTTTGTCGAGCCGATTGCACCCTTGAATTGAAGACCGACAGAGTAACAGCTGGCCAGAGCTTCACTTGCAGCGTCATAGGGAGATGGGGCTGGATATCTTCGAGGATGCCTTTGGTTTCCTCGGAATTTTCAATCAGGGTCTCAATTGAGGAAGAGAGCAAATCCTTGAGACGCTGGAGTGGACCATGGGCCGTGCTAGGACTCGGCTCTCCACTTGCCTTGGGAGTAGTTGGTTCGATGGATTCTGGATCGAACGTCAGCAAGCTCGAGAGATCACAACCCTGACAAGGCAAACAAAGCGAGTTTAGCATACAACGAAGAAAGTGATAGAGCCAAGGAAAGGGGGTATACCTCTCCCAAGGTAGGAGGAGCGGCCGATGCAGTGATAATCGGCTTTTCTGTGGACTTGGCTAGGTCAGCCACTTGGTCAGCCGCGATCGTCGAGGTGGCTAGGTCTAGGGTGGCGGACGGCATCAGTACCTCCTCGACGTCTCCGCTAGAGGTTTCTTCGGTCTGCAGGAGGAAGTGGTTAGCCGATCCAAATGACAATGGGTTAGCATGAAGTGTGACCGGGGAGATAATTACATTTGAGACCTCCTGGCTTGACGGAGAAGCTCGTGGGTTTTTACGAGCCCTTTTGACGCATCGACTCTTCATGCGTGACCCCGATTTGGTCGGGGCTTGGGGAGCAGGAGGCTCGGGAATCGACCTTTTCTTAGAAGCCGGCGCTTGCGAAGCCGTCTGGCTCTGGGTGGTGGACCTCTCGGAATTGCCCGAGCTCGAGTCCCTCTGGCTGGATTCTGCGGCCCCGCTGGAGGTTTCTTCGGTGGAAGTCTGTAGAAAAGAATACGAGCGTGTTGCAAAAGACTGGGAAAGCGGATAAATGGGGACAGGGCACGAATCAACTTACGTGCAAGCTTTCTTGGGCAGGAGCTTTGCGCTTCAGTGTCTTCCTGGCAGCCACCTTCCTCCACTGCCGTCCTCGCTCGAGTCGAGGCTCGGGGGCAACTGGCCCCGAAGATGCTTTACTCTTGGGAGCCGATTTCGGTGAAATCGGCTGACTCTGCATTATGACTTTCTTCAGAGGTGGCGAGCTCTGGCAGAAGAGAACCACTGGGGCCGGAGGAAGGAATACGAAGGGGGAGCCATCGACTTGCGTGGGAGCCGGGCCATCTTGTTGCTGCCAGGAGATAGAGTCAGGTCACAGACAATCACCATAAGCGGTTACAAGAAATGTTTGAGTAATGGTACCTGGTCTGCAGGGACGTCATACTCGGCATCAAGTTGTCTCAGCAGCGGTCCTAAAGCCCTTCTGAAGACATGGGTCTTCCACATGGACCACCAAGTCTCGAAACCATCGTTAGTGAAGGAGAAACGGAGGTCGTGGGGAATTGGAATGGCCAAAGAATCAAAGAAGGTATAACACCTTTGGCCAGTAAGGATGTCAGGCAGTTCAGCTCTGCTTGCTGTCAGGTGGTGTAAGAAGAAGTGTGGAGGAACCTGCCCAAGACCAAGCTGTCGGGCTACCACTACCGGTTGGTAACACTCATAACCAGGCTTGATGATCCGGTTCGAGGTACTCATGCCAACGGGGAGGAAGGAAGGACGAATCATTATAGAATACAGATGCTGGGTGCTGGCGTCATCGGCAAAGTTATCCAATCGAAAGGAGACTGGGTTTTCAAAATTCTCCGGTTCAGTATAAGGAAAGAACAGGGGGTTGTCCAAACCTTGGAAGAAGATCTTGAACCACCCCGCTACTTCCTTAGGGATCAGCCTGCTGCCTGGGAGACCATACAAAGCTTGGCCATAGCTGGTGCATCGGATATCCTTTCCATTAACATCTGGAAAGGTGCAGGTGGTCAAAGGTGGGAAGTCTGGGATCTGGTTCTGAAAGTATAGCTGCGCCCATAACTGAATAAACCACCAGGGGCCGCCAGTTTTAACTGTCTTTTGAGAGAACAGTTTGACAGACATCAGTTGAAGAGATCGATAGACCTCTCCAAGAAACGAGTTTGCCTAGGCCAAGTTGGGTGCCTTTGGCAAGTTCATAGGCCAGGGAAAGGTAATTCTTGGTAGGGGCAAGTGATGGGCCACGAGAATATGAAGTGCTCCAACCGGAAGTTCGGGAAGGTCCGTGTGTTCTCTCTCTGTCACAGGGCCCTTGGTCTTCAAATAACGATTGAGGTAGGCACCCCAGCTGGTACACTCTTTTTTTGAAGAAAGGGTGAAAGGGACTTTCGGCAGTTTGAATGCAGAAGGGCTTGGGGATGCAATGTCTAGGCATGTGATCATGTCCACATCCAGCAGAGTTGGTGTCATAGGGCCATGGCCAAACATGAAGCAGTTCAGTGCGTCGGACTGAAGTAGCCGATGGTTTTCAGAATATTTTCATTCTTCTCAAGAGGAGACAATGATAATGACAAGGCATCGGCTATCCCTATGGCTTCCGGGTGGCATAATGGGTTTTGGATACTCTATTGTACCATGCCACCCAACCCTCAGGAGGATTAGGCCAGGCTCGCAGGCAGTCGGCCCAGGAAGTCAGATCTAAGTTCTGGTTCACGAAGGGGATTCTGTTAGCTTCGCATGAAATTAAGAGGGCGGGACTCTCGGAAGAACGAGGACCGAGGCACATCGAATTTGCGAGAGAAGGATGTGGCAGCAGGATGTCTGAAACCTAAAATTGATAATGGAATAGAACATTAATTCAGGTGTTTGCTGTTTACTCCTAACATTGATGCGCATGACGAGGAGGCTGTTGAGGATTACCTTCAGACCGGAGACCATGGCGTTGGCGTTGGATGATTCCGCCATTTGATGCGCTGAGGAATCGGGACGGCGCGGCTGAGATCTGAGATTCGTGGAGCTACCTGGGCGGCGATTTGGGGATCTGAGTTTCTCAGACGGAGGGCGCAGGTTACCGTTTGGAGGGGCGGTTAGGTTGGCCTTACTCCTGTTTTATCATAGAGGCTGATGTGATACCATCGGCTCTTTTGGGGAGTGCTTGACTCTGACTATCGGCAAAGTTAAGTGAAGACATTCCTTCATTTTAAGATGGATTTTTTAGATTGGTGATAAAGTCAAGGAGGCGAGACACCACGACATGACCCGACGAAGGAAAAGCAGAGTGATTTTGGAAATGTCATTTCCAAAACCAGGGGGGCATGTGTTATCACCAGAATTTGACCGGATCAGAGGTGGGCCGTGATTGAAGATGGGCTTGAAGGATATACTTAGAAGAAATACATGAATCGGCCTTGTATACCAAGTTTGGGCTAAATTGCCCGTGTATCTGTAACATAGTAGGATACGTGTCGATTAGACAGGGTTTGGGCTCGTGCCCGGTTGGGATTGTTCCCACATTAGAAAGTCCCCCGGACTATAAATATGTATCTAGGGTTTATGAAATAAACAACAACCAACGTTCACCACAAACCAATCTCGGCGCATCGCCAACTCCCCCGTCTCGAGGGTTTCTTCCGGGTAAGCACCATGCTGCCTAGATCGCATCTTGCGATCTAGGCAGCACTACGTTTATTCGTCATCCATGCGTTGCTCGTCATCGAAGCCTTTTTGATGGCGAGCAACGTAGTTATCATAGATGTTTTAGGGTTAGCATTGTTCTTCGTATCACATGCTATCGTCGTGCAACCCTTAGGCATCTAGCCGCCCTTACACCTATCTTGGGTGTGAGGGCGGCACCCCGCTTGATCATTATCTATAGATCCGATCCGTTATGATTGCTCCTTGTTCTTCAAGGATTAGTTTAATATCTGCATTGTTAGGCCTTACAAACGGGTCGAAGGATCCAGTGGCGCGTAGGGTGTAGTTTGCTAGCCCTAGACAGGATGTTCCGAGGATCAACTTCGTGTTGGTTTTTAGGCCTTGTCTAGGGTCGGTTTACGATCACCGTGCGTGGCCGCGAGGCTCGATCACGAGTAGGATGTTCCGATTATGCGGTGAAAACCCTAAATCGTAGTAGGTCGCTTTAGCTTTATCTTGATCAAGCAGGACCACCATCCGATCGTACACCTCGTACGCATCATGGGTGGATCGGCTCTTTGAGCCGATTCACGAGACAACTCGAGAGCCGATCGAGGCTCGTATTTAATGTTTACGTGTATGCCATGCAGGAAACTAAGCGAGGCATTCTCCAACACCTTCCCGACCGGGTATAGGTCGGGTGGCACGCCCTGCATCAGCATCGGACGTGCGTGCCGAAGGCTTTGCGGGCCGTCGCTCGGAGGGACCAGGGCCAGCCGCAGTCCTGGGAGATTCCCGGCTCTACGGTGTTGCCCGTCGCTGCCCGCCGGTGGGTTTCTGACCGCAACAGCTGCATCTGCCTGTTATTACAAATGATCCTGAGTTTCCAGTGGTTCAGTATGCTGACGATACTATTCTGTTGCTTGCTGCTGAAATGGATCAAGTGCTTGCACTAAAGGATATTCTGCATAAGTTTGGACTGTCTACTGGCCTAAAAGTGAACTTCCAGAAATCTCAAATTGTACCCCTCAATGTAGAGGACTATGTTACTACTCAGTTGGCTGAGGCTTTGGGAACTACTAAACCCTCTATCCAGGATCTAATGCCTATTGTTCATGGGTTGGAGAGGAGACTTACTGCCACATCTATATTTCTATCTCAAGGTGCAAGGCTCCAGCTCATTTCATCTGCTTTATGCTCGATGCCTTTACATTTCTTGTTGTCTCTTAAATTGCCACCAGGTTTGGTAACCCAATTGGACAGAATTTTGAGGCAATGTCTATGGAGGGACAAGGATCAACCAAAGCCTTCTCTTGCGGCTTGGCATATGGTTTGCAAACCAAGGGAAAATGGGGGCCTTGGTATTGTCAATTTTCAGAAGAAGAATAATGCACTGCTTCTGAAACATCTAGACAAGTTTTATAATAAATGTGATACACCTTGGGTGCAGCTCATCTGGAATAGTTATTATACTCATTATGTAACTCATTCTGCTAGGCCCTGTGGTTCTTTTTGGTGGAGGGATATTTTGCAATTGTCTGGGAATTTTACTGAAGTCACTACTATTGAGCCTGGAACTGGTGATTCTTTTCTGTTCTGGAATGATAAGTGGAAGTTCATGGATTCAGCACAGCCTTTGGCCTCTAGGTTTCCGAGATTATTCTCTTTTGTACTTGATAAGTATATGTCTGCTGCTGATGTTTTTTCCATGGAGGATTTCTCCCAGCTTTTTTACCGACCATTATCTGCAGAAGCTTACCAAGAATATTGTCAGGTTCAACAAGGTTTGATATCTCAGCTGCTTTCAGGCAGGCCTGATATTTGGAAATATACATGGGGAGATAAATATTATCCTGCAAAGTTCTATGCACATCTGCATGCGCATATAGTTGTCCCTGCTGTCTTTCGCTGGTTATGGAAGTCGGCCTGTATAATGAAGACGAAGATGTTTGCATGGTTGCTACTCAATGTTAGATTGAACACCAGGGACTTGTTGGTTAGGAGAAACTGGACTGTCTCAGATGATAGGCATTGTGTGCTCTGCCCTACACATGCTTATGAGGATAGACTGCATCTCTTCTTTACATGTAACTTCAGTCATCGGATCTAGAATCACCTTCAGATTGATTGGTCCAGGGGTGCTGACTTGCAAACGGCTGTTTCTGAGGCTAGGAGCGGATTTGCTAAACCTTTTTTCATGGAAGTCATGATCACGGCCTGTTGGCATATATGGAAGCAGCGGAATGGGCGCATATTTGATAATGAAAGGCCTACCTTTGCGAGGTGGAAATGTAATTTTGTACATGATATTACTTTGTTACAACATAGGATCAAGGTTGAGCATAGAGATAGTCTTCTGACTTGGGTACATAGCTTACCTTGATTAGGATTTTTTCTTCTTTTTTACAGGTAGGTAGGTGAGACCTTTCCCCCCTTTCTTCCAACATCTTGTTGTATCTCTTTGTTCCTGTTTTTTTAATAAAATGAAATAACCGTGGGGCTGTTGCCTCATAGTCAAGCTTCAAAAAAAATTTAGTATAGATCGGAGGGAGTAGCAAAATAGCTTGAAATCTCAAAATATTCCCAGTGTCATGTTTGGCTGGGGTCAGCTACTCCAGTGCCCAGCATAGTGAGATGGCGATGAAGGTTCTCCGCAGGGTTAGCTGACCTAGATGCCCCTGCTCTGTCCATGAATCTTCCCTCAAAAGACTGGAATTACTAATTTCGGAGTAGCTAGGTGGTGCTTTTATAGAAATCGCAGGCGGTGTTAGTACAAGTCTGCCGCAAGCAACTCTTCGAAACAGTTCACGGGCCATCGAATACGGTAGAATTTTACAAAATTATTTCCTTTCCTCGGAAGAATACACGAAATGGCCTACGGGCGAAACTATTTCAGTCCCCTAACTGGTTTAGGGGATTGAAATAGTTTCGCCTGGAGGTCATTTAGAGCATTCTTCTAAGGAAAATGGTTTATTTATCAAATTCATGCGGCTATGGCGGATGGACTTTCTTCTTCAACACTCGACATGGCCGTGACTGACAAAAGGATAGAGGAATTGATAGATGAGTACTGACTGGGGTACTGATAGGACAACTCTACTGTAGGGGCTTGTACCACTCTGCCTCGTGCGTGAGCAATCTCACTCGTATCCAGTGGAAGCCCATACTGAGATTTGCTACTGGGTCCACAGTCAACATCACCATAAAAGGTGATACATGTCTCCCGCTTCATCCAAATAGGTTAGGCGCGCTCTGCCTCTCTCCACTCGTGATATTCTCTAGACGAAAGCTCGATAGATGTTGCATCAATGAGGTGGGAGCCACATAGGGGGTTTCATTTAAGGTGGGATGCACCTTCGCAACTAGATGAGCCCGTATTTTTTCAAAAAAATCATATATATCCTTCACCACGGCAGTATATATTCAGCATAACTAGCTGTTTTTGAAGAAAACACTATACCTCTTTACGCTTTCGTCCATCTCTACGGCGTGGTTCGTGCGACGATGTAGCACTCGAGAGAGGAGAAGAGCATCCAGCCGTTGCACGGCAGGTTCTCTCCTCTTCCGTCGTCGGGCCGAGGAGAGCAGATAGCCTGTGAAGACCGGAGTCAGCGGAGGGTGCAAGAAGCCTCGGCGGCGTCATCAACGCCGATGCGTGGACTGAGCTTACACTTAGGTCCATAGCTGCACCGATCTACCACACGCCGCCGACTCAAGGTATACAACCATGTCCTGCCGCCCATCGATCAGCATAGTTGCGCTGATCTTTTCTTACGATTGTATTTCTCTGGTAATGGGACATGTAATCTCTTGTTATATATGTGGGCTCGCTAGATCAATTGAATCATGCGTACTTTTTATTGTTTTGTCTATACTTCAGTACTGCATCATATTATTACTCATATAATTAAGGTTAGATTCGAAGTCAAATATCTATATTGTTTGAAAAGCTTATGTAAGTTTCTTACTATATGCAGAGATATATATATACATGGACGATCACGACCGTGAAACAATGCCTCGACGTGGATCAGTTCTAGCACGTCGTTGTTGTGGTGCTTCGGTACACTGCACCAAGTACTTTTTTGTTATTAACAGTGTTTCGTTAAGTGTGACCGAAGTTCCACAAAGGTGATGAAATTAAATTCCAGTCACACACAGCACGAAGGCAAAACCTCTTGCGTGGACATGCTACTTAATCACGTACGTATAATTATTATTACTTCAATCCCATCTAAATTTAATTCGTTCTTAATCTTGCGTGTTATTTTTTGTTGTTGTTGTTGAAGCATACTTAAAGCGGTGCGTGAGGAAGATGCACTGGGGATTGTGTTTAGCTGTGACTGCTAATGGGGTTTCAAACCCGACCCCAAACCAGTAAAGCGAGGCCTCAACATAAGACATAAAGCAGGCTTACCAAGTCTTCAGTTGATTTTCATTCACATTGTACATTTTCTTTCTCTTCCTTTGTAGGAGAGACTTGTTTTATTGAGAACGGGCTTGAGAAGTCTTCAGGTGATTTTCATTCACAATGTACATTTTCTTTCTCTACTTTGTTGGAGAGACTTGTTTATTGAGATGCATTTTGCCGAGGTTTAATGAGCAGTCAAACGCTACAAAACCGAAATCAGCTAAACGACATCTAAGTGTGGCTGATGCTAAACACATAAAATGGGCATGCACTTTGTACAAGCCTCAATTGATTTTCATCCACAACGGGGGAATAAGGATCAAGAGAGGGAGGATACGGCTAGGTTCCTCCCTCTTATGCATGTGTGGTGGTTTATATATGGTTTTGCGGGTGCGGGGGGTGGCGACCTATAGTGGAGAGACGAGTAGGGAGGGATGGGCGACCAACGTATCATTTGAATATGTAAATATTTGAGCAGCACAGTTAATTATATCAGAATATCCAACAAAAATTTAAGTTAATTTGTTTCAAATTTAGAAAAAATCCTTATCATGGGGATTCAAGGGCCCACATTGATGCACATTGTTATTGAAAGGATCCCTGAGTGATTGCCCTAGATTTGCCGCAGCCCGTTGTTGCTGATATCCCCAAATAACATCATCCACACCAACCTTCTAACAAATAGGGAGCATATATGCTCCCTTTCCCTCTATCGTCTACCACACCTTCCAAAATATTTGTTACGACGGGGGAAAGAAGGAGGGAGGGAGGGAGGAGACGGGGCTGGAAGTGGCCAAATGAACTTAATTTTTATGGATGGTGCACACCTGGTGCCCAATACTCCTCCTGTACTAAAACGCGTGCTCTACAAGATCTCGGGTGTGGCTCGTACTATATATAAAGGGCATGTTCGGCCCAATACAGCTGCACAAGCTTCCTTTCCTTTGTTCCTCATCTATAAGTTCATTTCAACTCGTCTCCTAGGTGTTGCTATGGCGGCGGTGGCGGCTACGGTGTTGCATGTTGTGGTGTTGTTGGGTCCGGAGCTGGCGTCGACAGGGAACGTCGTCCGGATTTATCCCAACGGCAGTCATGTCCTTTTGTTCGATGCTGGTACTGCTCTTCTCAACGTGATATTCTTGGATCTAGGCTTGTATCGCTTGCGCTGGGTGGCCAAGGCAGGCATGCTCTGTACGCCAAAGTCAGGTACCTGGCAGATGCTGCATCTCTCCATTGCCACGTCTACCTTGTTGGCGACACTCTGCTAGTATGCGTAAGGGTGCACGAGTCTTGTATGCGCAACCCCAAACGGCCTCTGATTGGGCCTATCGTGCAGCTTATCTAGTCATCGACTTTGCGACTCTGTCGTGCTGCGTGTGTTGTGGTGTGTGCGCCGCATTTCTACGTAGGTGTTTATCTCTCTGTGGTGTCTAATCTTCTTCATAGTTAACCTCTAGGGTTTTCGTTGTGTCGAATCCACGCTGCGGTTTCCGTTCTCCCTGTAGCAGACATATTATTAGTACTCCATATTATGTTGTAGTGTTTTTTTTGTATAAAGCCATTCTTGTCCAGCCCGATGTGTATTGCGCAAGATATATGAATGGAGAGTACTGTATTTCCAGATCTTATGCGTGATTTTTATAAACCAATCTCACTTTATTTCTGATTACAATATGCGTGGGTATCTTATGTAATATATACTTCGTCTTTTCTCTCCTCTCACCAGGAAACAATCCGCCGATGCTACTCCCGTTCACAAGCAATGGCGGAGACCGGCGGGAGGTGGTGGTTGTGGTGGCTACGGCGGGGACCAGCACGGTGTCGCCGCCCCGCTCATCGATTGATTCAATATTCATTGTAGTCCTTGCTTTTCTCGATACTATAAGCTAGTCTCTAGCCTAGGACCTCTGCCAAATTCTTGACCAATAACACCCACGATTTTTCTTGTCGTATCGACTCACAGCTGGCCACAATGAATTTCTGAACATGCATGTGACCCGTAATAATTAGAGTTTACAATGAAGCATACTCTAAGCAGAGACATGAATACATGTCGCGTCGCATTATACTATGCTTGGCGCGAGACCAACGGAGCCACCCTTGTTTGTTGTCGATAGAGAGAGAGGGGATAGGGAGAGAGAGAGAGTAACAAAAAAACCTGTGAAAAGGTTCTACTACCTTGAACATACTTTGACCAAAGAATAAGGCGCACGTGCATTCCAAGACAAACTTTGACATAACAAATTGAGCAACAAAAAATCGTAATTATATTTGATGTAATTTATATCGTCGGATTCATATAACTTTCTAATGATGCTAATTTTAAACTGACAATCTTTGTATATTTAGAGTAATTTTTAGTCAAAGAAAAAATATGCAAAAACCCATAACACCAATATTTGGTGCAGTTGTTGCACAAAACCCAGAAACAAAACACTAGCTACAGCAAACCTCTCTTTTTGGTGTAGTGAGTTGCAGTTAGCCCAAACAAAATGATTTAGACCATTACATACTACCACCACCCCAAATCTTAAGGCTATTTTTTTGAAAACTCAAACCAAGTAAAATTTGACCAAACTATTAGAGCAATCTATCAACAAATATAATATTTTGTAGATACCATACGAAAATATATTTCATTAATGATATTATTTTTGTATTATGTAAGTTAATAATTTTTGTTGATGCCATACGAAAATATATCGCATCCCCGGATATTTGATTTGCCCAAGGAGGACATGTTTTTCCCTAAAACCCTATATTTGGGGTGTTTGGGTGGAACTCACCATGGTCTACCCCAGATAATTCATTTACATCCCATGGGTAATAGTGTGTGGCATGCAATGGTACACCCGTGTGTTAAGTGTGGCCTCACCCTGGCATCCCCATCTACTTGATTTGCCCAAGGAGGGTATGTTTTGCCCTAAAAGTCTATTTCTAGGGTGTCTACTAGGAGCAACTCACCATGGTTTACCCCATATAATTCATGTATATCCCATGGGTAGCAGTGTGGGGCATGCAAGGGTGTACCGATGTGCCAAGTGTGGCCTCACCCTGCCATCCCCAGCCAGTTTCTTTGCCCAAAGTAGGGCATGTTTTAGCTTAAAACCCTGTATTTGCGGTTCCTGGGTGCAACTCACCATGGTCTACCCCATATAATTCATGTAGTTCCCATGGGTAGCAGTGTGGGGCATGCAATGGTGCACCCATGTGCCAAGTGTGGCCTCACCCTAGCATCTCCAGCTACTTGACTTGCCCAAGGAGGTCATGTTTGGGCCTAAAACCCTATATTTGGTGTGTCTGGGTGCAACTCACCATGGTCTACGCAAGATGATTCATGCAGATTCCATCGGTAGCAGTGTGGGGCATGCAACTAATGGTGCACCCTGATACGTCTCCAACGTATCTATAATTTCTGATGTTCCATGCTAGTTTTATGACAATACCTACATGTTTTGTTCATACTTTATGATGTTTTTATGCGTTTTCTGGAACTAACCTATTAACAAGATGCCGAAGCGCCAGTTCCTGTTTTCTGCTGTTTTTGGTTTCAGATATCCTACAAAGGAAATATTCTTGGAATTGGACGAAATCAACGCCCACGATCTTATTTTCCACGGAACCTTAGAGAGCCAGAGAGGGACCAGAGGGGAGCCCTGGGGGCCCCACCCCACATGGCGGCGCGGCCAAGGGGGGGGGGGCGCCAGCCTATGGGGGGGCCACCCCCTGGCTCCTCCGAGGCTGCCCTTCCGCCTATATATTCTCTCCGCCTCGAAAACCCTAATAAAATAAGCCACGATACGAGAAAAGTTCCAGAGCCGCCGCCATCGCGAAGCCAAGTTCGGGGGACAGAATCTCTGTTCCGGCACGCCGCCGGGACGGGGAATTGCCCCCGGAAGCCATCTCCATCGACACCACCACCATCTTCATCGCCGCTGCTGTCTCCTATGATGAGGAGGGAGTAGTTCTCCCCCGAGGCTGAGGGCTCTACCGGTAGCTATGTGGTTAATCTCTCTCCCATGTACTTCAATACAATGATCTCATGAGCTTCCTTACATGATTGAGATCCATATGATGAGCTTTGTAATCTAGATGTCGTTATGCTATTCAAGTGGATTTTACTTATGTGATCTCCGGAGACTCCTTGTCCCACGTGTGTAAAGGTGACAGTGTGTGCACCATGTGGGTCTCTTAGGCTATATTTCACAGAATACTTGTTCACTGGGTTATGATTTGAGGTTGATGTCTCTATGAAATTGTGGTGTGTTAGTACCTCCTATGAATGCTCACAGTGACAGCGTGGGGTGTTTATTAGTACTCGGGAATACATCTTTAAGGTTTGCTTTGCAGCCCTACACGGTGAATTAGTGCTCGTTATCCCGCCAGAGAGTAATTCAGAATAGCATAGTGAAGTGCTTATTTATATTCAATTATGATTGCAATGTTGAGAGTGTCCACTAGTGAAAGTAGGATCCCTAGGCCTTGTTTCTAAGCATTGAAACACCGTTTCCAACAAGTTCTGCTACATGTTTGCTCGCTGCCATCTTTATTTCAGATTGCAATTACTACTTACAATCATCCATTATACTTGTATTTCACTATCTCTTCGCCGAACTAGTGCACCTATACATCTGACAAGTGTATTGGGTGTGTTGGGGACACAAGAGACTTCTTGTATCGTAATTGCGGGTTGCTTGAGAGGGATATCTTTGACCTCTACCTCCCCGAGTTCGATAAACCTTGGGTGATTCACTTAAGGGAAACTTGCTGCTGTTCTACAAACCTCTGCTCTTGGAGGCCCAACACTGTCTACGGGAATAGAAGCGTGCGTAGACATCAAGCTATTTTCTGGCGCCGTTGCCGGGGAGGTAAGGTAAAAGGTATTCACATCCTCCGACTACTAAGCTATTTCCTAGCACTGTTGTCGGTGTGTGAGTGCTCGAAGCTATCTCCTTTAGATCCTGCAATTATATCTTTTTGTTTCTTGTTTTCACGAGTTAGGCTTAATGTAAAACAACAACAAAATGAGAGATCTTTATGAACTTTATCTTGAATTAGGACATGTTGTGTTTGAAGAGAGAATTAAAAAAACCCATGGAACTTTATATGCATGCTAATGGGAATGTTATTAGTATGAATGCTTTGAACACCATTGTTGCTAATGCTATGGAAAATTTTAAGCTTGGGGAGGTCAGTTTTGATGAAGATAATATTTTTAGTCCCCCAAGTTTTGAGGAGAAAATTTACTTTGATGATACTTTGCCTCCTATTTATGATGATTACAATGATGAATATGATATTTTCAGTCCACCTACTATTGAGGAGAAAATTAATTATGATTACAATATGCCTCCTATATATGATGATTATGGTGATGAGAATAATGATAGCTATTTTACTGAATTTTCTCCCACTACAATTAATAGTAGGGATTTCTATTTTCGTGCCCTCGGTTCCTTAGTTGTGCTCAGTTTTCCCCAGCCCCTTAGTTGTTCCTCAGTTTTCCCCAAGCCTTTGTCTAAAACCCGCGGAAAGAGCTCAGACGGAAGAAATCCGTTTATTTGAACGTTCCGTGCTGACGTGTGGGGCCGCGTCATGTGGGGTTGGTAGGAAGGGACCGTGTGGGACAGCACGAGACCGTGTTTGGTTGTACGTGAGAGCTGGGTTTTGTCTCTCTCGGCCCAAATTGGCATTTTTAACATCACCTTTTCCCCTCTTTCTCTCTCTGTCTTTTTCACCAAATTAGTATCAAGTCTAGAGAAGCTTCTATTTCTGTCTTTCTTCAATTATTTATGCCTTTTGGCCCTCGTTTTTCCCCAATATGGCAGCAAATCTAGTAGCAAATCTAGAAGCTATTATATGATAAATTCACAGCAGCATAATCAGAAAACTAAGTATAATACATAGGTAAACTGCATACAGCAGCCAAAAGCAGCCAATAACATTGTTAATGTTCACGACAAACTAAGCTGAAAAAAATACAAGACGCACGCAATGTATGGCCAACAAGAAGATTAGGATACCCCAGGATGAATGAATTTGTTATTCATTCCTCATATATTTCTCCGTCGCTCCAGCCGTGCATTATCCCAAGGAAATATTCATTGAACTCCAGCCGTCTGCTGTGTGCGGCCAATACATCCTCCAAACATTATGGCCTTTGTTCATTTCTCAGACTGTAGCTTCCTAATCTATGAACATATTGTGGCGACTCATCCCAGGAATTTTTATCATGAAAGTACTCTCTGGAATAACCCAAATCCACGTAGTAGATGCAGCCAGGTCGAAGAGTCGGGTGCACTATGGTGTCGACGGAGATACACCGGATATAATGCACGAACAAGGCATGAATGCCAATGTTACTGACCGGATGGAGAGAGCGGATCTGAGTGTCCACACGGTACACCACATGCGTGTTTTTCATCAACACAAGCAGCAGATCACCATCCGACTTCACAAGGTAGAATTTGTCACATCCAAGTTCTGGAAATGAAATTTGTGTCTCTATCTTGACACTGCTCGCGCGCTGCTGCTTCTGTACATTGGTGCACACTATTCTTCCGGACTCAAAATTGTCCGAAGCTATTGCATACAGTTCACCATTGAACGGGGTAATGCAACGCATACTATGGTTCTTGATCGAAAATCTTCCTTCTCCCCAACCATCTTCATATATATCCTTAGTTGGAGTGCTCTCATCGACCCAACCAAGTTCCTCCGGGTAATGTCCGCAAGCGAAGACCATAGTCGGGGAGTTGATTGCAGCGACTGAATCCAGAAAAACAGTTGGCATCTGCGCCTCAAACATAGTGTTCGATGTCTTTGTGAGTGGGTTCGAAGCCGTATCTTGTGCGGCGGGTTCTTCTGGGCAAGCACGATGACGCCACGGGAAAAGCCGACGAAGTAGAATCTAAAATATATTGATGAAGATAACATTCATCACTAAGATTGAAAATAAGAATAGATTAACCCTATAGATATGGAGGAATTTGAACCTTGCACGAACTGCAAATAGATCTATGGTGACGTAGCGGGATGTGCCGAGATGGAGGAAGGTGAACTCAGCGGCGCGTGGAAGGGCGTGGTCTAGTATGATCCATTTGTGCAGGTGCACGTCGGGATCAGGTAAACCTGAGCGCCAATTTCTACAGACTTGCCTCATAGCAGAGTAGGTGTCCACGTACTCCTCATTCGCCAATAAGCATTCGCCGATCTTGTGAAGTGGTCCGTCAGCCGTGAGACAGGCCCAGTTCACAGAGGCGCCGCGCTTGGATGCGCCGTCCTCGGAGGCGACGGGCTCGGAGGCGACGGGCTGGGAGGCGACGGGCTCGGGGGCGATGGCCGCCGGCGCATTCTTCTTCTCCATCGCCGGCAGGGGAGCGCTCGTACGGCGGTTGGGGTTTTTTGGAGAAGTTGATGGGACGTGAGAGGGGTGGTTTCGTGCGTGAGCGAGAATGAGACGTACTGTGTGCAGAGGGAGGGAGAGAGGGGCTTACGCGTCCTAAATGCGACCCGCGTCCTATGCGTCCACTATTGCACGTCTGCACCGCGACACGCGTCAACAATGGCACGTCTTCCACTTCTGCACCGCAACACGGTCCTCGAGTCGAACCCTGGAAATTTAGATATACTCAGGTATACCCTCGAGTCATATACTAGTATTTTTGGTGTGCTCAGTTTTCGCCTTGAGTGCTAATACTGGCTAGTGCAATATACTCAGTTTTACCCTCAAGTGGCTGGTCAACAGAGAGTCAACAAATGGGATTAACTAGTTAAATGAGTTATTTAATGTGCAAAAAATTCTGAAAAAGAGTGGCACTTACTCATGGAGTCTTTAGCACAAATTGCCACTTCTCAAATCATAGATAAATCATAGATAAATCATAGATAAATCAAGTTTTACCACAAATTGCCACTTCTCAAATCACCTAGTAGCTATGAAGGTGCATGGTTTTCCACAATAAGCCCTACCCAAAACAGCTTTCCCCAAAACATACTTTGTCTGAATGAGGCCATAATTTTCACACTCATGTATATTTGTATTGCAAGTAGTTTGAGTTAGGCCAAGATGGGTTTCATTGTACCAAACACGCATTTTCCATTTTTTAAATCTCATATTTGAATCCCTTAGTCTGTTTACTACTCACTTGCCCTTGGTTTCTTGATACTACTCAGTTTTGCCCTCTCCCTTCACAAATTCTCACAGACGCCCAACATTGCCCTGATTGGTCTAGCCGATGTCACGCGGATCGTGCCCGCCGACCGTTGATCGTAGGATTTAACGGGCAGGATAACCCCTATCTCTCTCTCTCTGGTCGGGGCCACCACCCTCTCTCTCTCTGTCGGCGGTTAGCTTCCACCCTCTATGTATGCTTAAGGGCGGTTACCCAGTACGCTAAAGTTTGGTTTTCTGCATTATTTTTCACGAGCTAAATTATAAACTCTTTTAGGCATTATTTTCACGCAAAATATGATACACCATCACCAATTTGTTGTAGCCATTACTTTTCACGCAAAAAATGATACACCATCACGAATTTGTTTAACCATTATTTTTCACGCAAAAAAAAATGATACACCATCACCAATTTGTTGTAGCCATTACTTTTCACGCAAAAAATGATACACCATCACCAATTTGTTTAGCCATTACTTTTCACGCAAAAAATGATACACCATCACCATTTCTTTTAGCCATTACTTTTCACGCAAAAAAATGATACACCATCACCCATTTCTTGTAGCCATTATTTTTCACGCAAAAAATGATACACCATCACCCATTTCTTGTAGCCATTATTTTTCACACAAAAAATGATACACCATCACCCATTTCTTGTAGCCATTACTTTTGACGCAAAAAATGATGAACAATCAGCGATTTCTTGTAGCCATTACGGTAAAATGATAAACTATCACGAATTACCATTTCTTTTAAGCATTACTTTTCACGGTAAATTGATAAACTAAATCACGAAGTTCCATTTCCGTCAAAATAGTCCGCATTACTTTTTTGTTGAGATATATACCCCCACAACGGTCATCTCCTCCTTAAATTATTGTGTAAACCCCCACAACGGTCACCTCCTCCTTAATTTATTGTGTAAACCCCTACAACGGTCATCTCTCCCTTATAAACACCCACAACGGCCATCCCTTGTGTCAATAGGTTCTGCCTCTCTCTTCTTCGTTCACATACACGTGATCATCCATTGCCATGGCTTCCACGTCTCGGACGCGGACCGGAAGGGGAAGGGGAAGGGGAAGGGGAAGGGGCGGCCGGGGTGGTGGATCATCATCATTGCCACCACCACCATCGTCAACACTGCCATTGATCATAGAGGAGTTCTTCATCATCATCTACGAAGACCCTTTGGTCAAGAAGGTACGTATGCGTTCACACATATATGATGCATGTGATTAATTATGGGCATGTTCTAAAAAACCTTTAATTTCAAACGATCGGTGCTCGATCTCTTTGCAGGCACTCCCAAAAAAGTTTGCGGACTATCTTGACGGCCAGGAGCCAGCTAAGGTGTATCTGCGAGCAGCTGACTGCGGTCCTCGTCTCTGGACCGTGGAGGTCCTATTTGACGGACAAGGCCGGATGTATCTCGACAAGGGCTGGGAGAATTTCGCCACCGCGCACGGTGTGGATTTCGGCTGCTACGTACACTTCAAATATGAAGGCGATGATGTGCTCACAGTGAAGGTGTTCGACGGAACAATGTGTAGGAAGTACTACTACTCAGACGACGAAGATACTGACGATGAAAGTGACGACGACGTGAAGCCATGCATCCATCCCCTTTAGATAAGGGGATTATGACCAAGAATATATATGTAGCTTCATATGCATCTATTTAGAGATCTACTAGCTATTTTCTATATATTTAGAGATCTAGCTATTTTCTATATATTATGCACAATGTTTAGCATAAGAGTCACTTTAGATTAAGCTACGAAAATAGTCACCTGCCATGGGCTGAGGCGGCTCCACAGAGCGGCTCTATATTATATTCTCTAAATAAATAGACAACCCCAGCGGTCATTGGCTGTGGAGGCCCCACAGAGCGGCAATATATGATTTTCTATAAATAAATAGACGACCCCACTGGTCATTGGCTGCGGCAACCCCACAGAGCGGCAAATATATGTCTTTTCCTGAAAAATTGACGACCCCACTGGTCATTGGCTGCGGCAGCCCCTCAGAGCGGCAATATATGACTTTTCCTGAAAAATAGATGACCCCACTGGTCAATGGCTGCGGCAGCCCTATAGAGCGGCCCCATTTGTCAGCACGAGACGGGTCAGAGAGGAACTGCCCTCTGTGTAGCCCCACCCGTCAGATTAACGGTAACGGTAAGGCCTCTGACCTGACGGCAACCCTCCCGTCCGAGCGTCTGCGAGGGGTTTCAAACTAGAGGGAGGGGAAAACTGAGGAAAAACTAACGAGCTGGGGAAAACTGAGCACAACTAAGGACCCGAGGGCACGAAAATAGAAATCCCTTAATAGTAATGACTATGCTTATGAGGAGAGTAATAATTTTATGCATGTGGCTCATGATAAGAATGTTTCATGTGATAGTTATATTGTTGAGTTTGTTCATGATGCTACTGGAAGTTATTATGAGAGAGGGAACATGTTTATATGCATCTTAATAATATTAAGTTTCCCCTCTTTATGTTGAGAATTTTGAAGTTACTCGTGTTTTATCTTCCTATGCTTGTCACTTTGTCCTTCATGAATTTATTTGTGTACAAGATTCCTTTTCATAGGAAGTGGGTTAGACTTAAATGTGTTTTGAATTTGCTTCTTGATGCTCTCTTTTGCTTCAACTCTTATTTTTCATGTGAGCATCATTAAAATTACTGAGCCCATCTTAATGGCTATAAAGAAAGCACTTCTTGGGAGATAACCCATGTTTTTATTTTACTACTGTTTTGTTGTGTCTTGGAAGTTGTTACTACTGTATCAACCTCTCCTTATCTTTACTTTATTGCATTGTTGTGCCAAGTAAAGTCTCTAATAGTTAAGTTGATACTAGATTTGGATTGCTGCGCAGAAACAGATTTCTACCTGTCACGAATTTGCGTAGATCTCTCTATAGAAGAACCAAAAAATCTGCCAATTTACGTGCGTGATCCTCAGATATGTACGCAACTTTCATTAGTTTTGAGCTTTTTCATCTGAGCCTGTTAAGTGCCTCTAAAAAATTCGTCTTTACGGACTGTTCTGTTTTGACAGATTCTGCCTTTTATTTCACATTGCCTCTTTTACTGTGTTGAGTGGATTTCTTTGTTCCATTAACTTTCAGTAGCTTTGGGTAATGTCCAGAAGTGTTAAGAAAGATTGTGTCCTTGCTGAACATGTGAATTTTTGATTATGCACTAACCCTCTAATGAGATTTTTTTGAGTTTGGTGTGGAGGAAGTTTTCAAGGATCAAGAGAGGAGGATGATATAATCCCAGGGGTATATATGATGCCCCCCAACGGGAGCCTCACAGCGATTTGAGATTCTTGACCATCGGATCTTAAATGGCAACGGATCTGGGTCGTTCATATTTTTCACCGTGCGGTATAAAAAAAGAATCCCGCTGTGAGAAACCCTAGCCGCCGCGCACCCTATCGCCTCGCCTTGCCTCGCGTCTCCTCTGGTCCTCCCCAATCCCCACGCCTCTTCCTCCTCCAATCCCGGTTCCCCTTCTCCTCCAGTATCCGTCAGGGCCGCTCCGCCTCCGTGGTTCCCCACAGCCACCACTGCCCCCTCGTCCTCTCCCAGTTTCTTTCTCCTGGAGGAGAATACAGGGATCGGCCACCGGAGCTCCGCCATCGAGCCCTCTCCTTCGTTGACCTCGGGCCATCACCGGCGCAGTCGCTGCCGGACCGTCCGCCCCACACCCCGTCACGCGTGTGAGCGCCCGCCTGCGGCCTGGCCTGGCTGTGGGGAGAGGGCCATCCCAGGGAGACAACGATGGCAACCGCGACCTCCCTAGCACGTCCATCCTTAATGGCCCAGGCAGTAGATCCTTGCTTCTCCTCTTCCTCTCCCACCTCCTCCCCATCAGATTTTAGTGCTTGATCTGCTTTACATCTGCAAAGGGATGTGGCCTTGAGCATATACGGGAGTTTGATTGATTTGGTTTTCTTTGGGTATGCTTTCTCTGGCTTCATGATGTTTTTGCCTGCCAGGTGTTTGGTGAATTGTCTACATGTGCTAATATGTTTTATGTTGTTATGGTGCAGGCTGTGTGTTCCATCTAGCTAAGATTTATGTATCTAATGTTTATGCTCCATCCAGCTATTTGCAATCTTGCAATTAAGGTACGAGCATGTTAAGAAGAGAGATTTCATATGATCTTCTGTTTCATGTACTTCTATCCAACTGTACCTGATTTTTAGTTTGTTGGGTGTTGTGCAGCTGTACTAAATAGGTTGTCATAAGAAAAGCCACATATTTTAGATTTAAAGTGAAAAGGCTTCATCTCTTGTGTCTATATATCAGATAGATGATGCAAGCGGTGTCGGTGTCATTTCTAAATAATATTTCTGGTTTTTGTGTAGGTTTGTGTAGAAACATCAATTATGTGCTTACCGGTGGCGTAAATGAACCAAGAAACATCAGTAGGTATGGCTTGAGTACATTTTACTCCAATTAAAATATTATTCATTGTTTGCTCTCTAGTGTGATTTGGTCTTATGGTCAAGTGTGACAATTGGGTGGTACCTTTTTGTCCTTTGCAAACATGTGTGTCAGCTAGAGAAACTAAAACATATTTCTTCAGTTTACATCAAATGCATGGATTTGATTATAAGCTTTTACATGATCTGTTTCATAAGTGTCCATGGTGGAGATGGTAGCTTTCTGATGTTTCAGGTCCGAATGTTGCTATTGAGATGTCATGGCTTGGCCTGATTGCCTTTTCATTAATATCAGAATGTTTCTATTGAGATTTGTATTGCCTGCAACTTTGATTTAATATTCTTTAGAAAATGCCAGCCTGTTCCATTGACACAATAAGCTCATAGTTTAAGGCTTGAAAACTGTAGTACTTCTGTCATCATGAGGTTCAGTTGTGGTGCTAGATGCCAGTATATGACACTCGATTCTATCTTCTGCAGATTAGCGGCTAATAAAAAAATGCTCAAGATTTTATGCTATCGATATTGATAGCTCTCCCTGGAGTGACAAAAGGCCAAAGCGAGTCATTCCAATTTAGGGTTATTGCTTTAGTACCTAAGGTGGATACTTATACTCACAGTGGTGCAGTCAAATGATTCTGGTTGGTAAGTGTTCGAATCCCTGAACAAGGATGCTCTTATCCTGTTATGTTTCTAGGTCCTCGTAAGAATTATATGTATACTAGCTAAGTGCCCGCGAGTAGCTGCTCAAGAGTTATATTCCATGAAATCGATGCTACAAAATACTGATTGGTAGCACAAAGTGTAGTGATGCATGTATTGCGGGATCAAGTGCAAAATATGTAAGCATCTTAACTGAGTGTACACAATTCGCTTACACTCTCAGATCATCAGAATTATCTATAAGCATAAATATTGCATTACCAATCCACCCGACTGGTGCGCCATTTGATAAAGCGATAGAACCAGTTTTGGTCAAAGAATTTCTCATATCCAAATAGATCTTCCAAACAAGGAAACTAAGTGAACATATGGAAAGCAATTATGTCGTCGTTTTATGCTGAAAAGCAGGACTTGCGGCGTTCAGTTTTTTCCCTCTTGGTCGGAAACTCGATCCGAGCGTTCAGGCTTGCGTGGTAATTTATTTACGATATCGTTTTTTTACCGAATGTACGCATGGATCAGGCGGTTACCGTTTTTTTACAATTGCTAGAGGTTTTTTTTTCTCGATTTGGATTGCTTTTTTATGGAAGTACGCAAGGATCAGGAGGTCAAGGATGTCTTCCAATCGTGAGGGGCTGTTTTTTCTTAACTTGCACGTAATGGAGTCGGAAACTTGTGCGTACATGAGTTGTTTTACAACCGGATGTATGTCTGACCATCTATAAACGATTGAGCCAGACCTTTCCGAACAAACTCTTTGACCCGTTTGTGACACCAGGCACCACCTATTGCAATTTAATAGTAAAGAGTAAAGATTGTATGTTTTTAACCCTTTTAGATGCTTATTGCCATTTAATTTACAGGTTTAATCAGCTCCTTTGATATACTTCAGAAATAGCTGAGATTTTGGTTATTGGTCTAATGCTATGATTTGCAATTGGTTCTACTGGTTTCTCTTTTTCCACGTATATACAAAGTTTGTTTATCTAGATTCTTCTTAGTTTATGACTATAAGGCATGAAAAGGCAAACTAGCTGCAGGGGAAATTATCAATCTAGGAATTACACCAGCCATGAGCATGAGGTTTCCAGAATACACATTAGTCTCTCTCACTCCCATCTCTCCTGCTCATGTTTTATCCCGTTAGTACATCAAAGCACTTGGTTAGTACCTTTGCTTTTTTTAATAATTATTCTTATCTTTCTGCAAAGATGGCTGGAGAAATGGCCCAAGAAATGGCTAGAGAAATGGCTTCTTATATCTAACCTGCAAGCACCTAAAGCTTATTTAATCTTTGCCTTCTCTATATGCAAATGGTCCTGGTTTCGTTCTGTGGTGATTAGTTGTGTTGTGATGGCACTAGCTGGGTTTGTTGTGCTGATCAAAAGCAAGTCCTTAAACACCTTGAACATGTGGGAACGTACTATCCTAGGTAACTTGTTGAAGCATATGGTCTCTTCTTAGCTAGTGTATATGAACTGGTATACTACACGGCACAGGCGATTGATTCTTAAATCCTTGCCTCCCTAGCATGTGCTTATTGAAGATTATCATGGTGCAAAAATGAATATTTATATGTGATACTATCTCCTGTATTATGCTCTTCTATTTGTGTTCGTATGAAAGCATAACTCAGAATTTTCTAGGTTGCTTAAGTTCTTATTTGCATACATTAAAATTATAGTGCATTCTCAAGGCAGCGACTGATTAACAGCACCATGTTGCATACGTATTAATTGGTCCATGGTGTTTCCTTTTTTTTATGTAGGGCTCAATATGTTTAGCTTTGCATTTGATAAATCTTATTGGTAAGGTTTGATTATTTACCCTTCTCTTTGCAGGTAAACATGAGAACCATCCACCAAGCGATTATTGCAGTCTACTATTACTATTAATTTCAAGGGAAGAAGCATATGACCAAGGTATCCGCATTGCTATTTATTTCAAGGGAAGAAACATATGACCAAGGTATCTGTATTACTATTGATTTCATGGAAGTAGCAGGTGCTCTTCTTCACCACTATTGATGGTTAGTTCGCTATCTCAGCAAACAGCCAATAATTCCTAATAATATTTCTGATTGCATTTACGGAAATCGGATTGCACTATGCAATACACGTGCCACTTCTCAAAATGTTAGCTACAAGCTTACTGCCTGATTAGTAATTCAAAAGTTTGTTATGTAGTTTTAGATACAACATATAGTTGTTCCTGCAAAGTATCATCCCAGGAACAGTCCTAAGCATCTTGTGCTAATCGTAGTTTTTTTTAAATCCATACAGCTTGCATCTGAACACAAGGTCAAAAATTCAGTCAATTAATGTGCTTTACATACTCTGCGTTTACCAAATTTCCCCTTCATTATGAAGTTCCACATAAGGCACAGGACACACTTTTCTTGCTTGATAGTTGGGGATGGCAAAGTTGGATATTTTGGTATACAAAAGTAATGTTGTAAGTTTGTATTTGTTCTATGTTAATGTATTTTGGTTCTTTATTTAGGAACATCAGCAAGTTGAATGATGAATGGTTTTCTGATGAAGGAAAAGTACTACTGGCTTACTTATGAATGAAATTGATTTTCATAACTCTAGCAAGGAGCGAGCTTACTGCTTGAGCACAGCCATGGCTTGGTCCTTCCTCTATGGCTCTGCGTTTGTGGCATGGCTCAACGTTCACTCCTCCCCTAAAGCAGCAGGTAAGCAATGGTTATCTGTTATTTTTTGCAGCTTTGTTTTTAGCTTTCATTATCTTTTATTGAACAGTTACATGTATCAAGATAGCCTCTAATTTTATAGCAAGACATGTCAGCCTATGGAGTTGACTAAGGATGTCACACCTAAGCATCTTTTTCCTGTACCTGTCCTTTTCATTCATTCACATGTTATAACATCTCACTCAATGCAGTTTTGACATGTGTTACTATTTTATCTGCTAATTCTTTTACGTAAACTCACTGGTTCAGTCAGGTGTTATGGCTAAATATACTTGTTGTATGTTTTATTGAATCTGATAAAACTCTATATATATCATGTAAGGTTATTGAATACTAATCTTACAAAACAAGGTTATTTTGAGAGATGCTGCTATTTAATGCAAACAACAAAGCTAACAAGGCGGTAACCCATAAATTATGTGCTTAGAACAAGATAAACGTAGCCTAGAGCGTGGAGGGCTTTATGCATTGTGTAGGAACTATAAAGGGAAGTGAACGGTTTGTATTTCAGTTTTTTACACTGAATAGTGATTGGTACCCTAGGTTAAGTTTATGGGGGCTGGAGCTGCATGTATGTGATAAGGGGTGGCCCGATCTTCTCAGTAAGCAACGGTGGTGATGATGATCACGGGGTGATGGCAGCGGAGAAACACGACGATGTAGTGGATGATAACTTGTATGACGCAACGAGATCTCTCGATTGGTCCCTGTCGCCAGATGCAACAGCTCTCAACCCTGCAAGATATTCGCAACTCCACACACTTGCGCACGTAGCCGCCGACCACGAAGCGGTAAGTTGCAACCGTCTAATTCCCAATGGAACAAGCAGATCACACAAGACTTAAACAGGATCTACACAATATCCAAGCAATATGGTGTAGGGAATTCAATAGTTTTGCGAGCAAACAACTAAGAACTAGGGTTTATCTTAAACGTGGTCTAAAGCAACTAGGGGGCGTCCTGGGCACTTATATAGGTGTCCGGGACGAGTTCTGGTCGAAAAGATACAAAAATAACCGACCCGGAATAGATCTGGTCGAGACAGGACTCGGACCGGTCCGGTCCGGGATCCGGTCGACCGGGCTGTGGACCGGGCTGTCCGGTTCGTGGTCCGGTCGGACCGGGTTCCGGACCGGCCGGTCCGGTTGGTGGTCCGGTCAACCGGTCGGAAACCGGAAACCGCGAAGTTTCCGGTCTCGCCCCGTACGATAAATCTCCCCCGGTTGGTGGCCGGTTTACGACCGGTCGACCGGGCCGAGGACCGGGCTGGCCGGTCCGGGGCCGGTCGGACCGGGTTCTGGACCGGCCTGGACTTCTTCTTCTCCTCTCGCGCATTCCTCCGCTCCTCCCTCGCGCGTCCATGAGATATCTTCATGTCCAGCTCCATGTCCAGCTTCACGGCCTTCTTGACGTCCAGCTGCTCCTCTCCTCGTGCGATGCATGTCTCCTCTTGATACCTGATGATACATAAGTAATAGGACTTAGGCAGTATAAAGTTCTCATCAATCAAAGTACCGTTTAGAAACAAGTTCACCTGTTGTTTAAGTAGCTTCGCACGAGCTCTTGTAATTGGTCCAATCCGAACTTCATTGGACTTGAGCTTCACAGCAGGTTCATCTTTATTTGTTAATGACGGAGGTAGTAGTGAGGTAGGGATGTCCTCATCATCTCCCCCCCTTCAAAAGGCGTCGACCCCGACGCTCCAAGGTCTTCTCCGTCATATGGTGTCAAATCAGCAACATTGAAAGAATTACTGACACCAAACTCATCAACTGGAAGATCTATCGAGTATGCATTATCATTGATCTTGGCAAGCACTTTGTAAGGACCAACACCACGAGGCTTCAACTTAGACTTCCGCAGCTTCGGGAACCTATCCTTGCGAAAATGTACCCAGACCATATCACCAGGCTGGAACAACATCTCTTTGCGCTTCTTGTTCATCCTTGCAGCATTGTTCTTGCCTTTCTTCTCGATCAACTCTTTAGTCTTCACATGGATCTTACGCACAAAATCTGCCCTCTTGGATGCCTCCATATTAACTCTCTCGTGTATGGGTAAAGGCAACAAGTCAAGTGGAGTAATGGGTTTGAAACCATACACCACCTCAAAAGGACACAGCTCCGTGGTAGAATGTACCGCCCTGTTGTAAGCAAACTCCACATGCGGCAAACACTCTTCCCACTCCTTCGAGTTCTTCTTGATCATGGATCTCAACGGCTTGTGACAAGGTTCGATTCACCACCTCAGTTTGACCATCGGTTTGGGGATGACAAGTAGTACCGAACAGTAGCTTTGTCCCCGAGCTTTCTCCAAAGTGTCTTCCGAAGTAGCTCATGAACTTCACATCACGATCGAAACAATAGTCTTCGGGACTCCATGTAGTCGAACAATCTCCACGAAAAACAGGTTAGCAATATGCGACGCATCGTCGCTTTTGTGGCAGGCAATAAAGTGTGACATCTTAGAAAATCTGTCCACTACCACAAATATAGAATCATGGCCCCTTTTAGTACGCGGCAAACCCAACACAAAATCCATACTAATATCTTCCCAAGGTGTAGTAGGTGCCGGTAACGGAGTATACAAACCGTGAGGCTTCAGCTTGGACTTGGACTTGTTGCAAGTAATGCACCTCTTCACATACCTGTCCACGTCCCGCCTCATCTTTGGCCAATAAAAATGATCGGCGAGCATGAGTAGCGTCTTCTCATGCCCAAAGTGACCCATCAAACCTCCGAGCATGTGATTCCCGCAATAAGAGCAAACGCACGGACGATTCCGGAACACATAGTTTGTTAGCTCTAAACAAGAACCCATCATGTATGTGATATTTTTCCCATGCTTTACCAAGAGCACATAAGCGATATGGTTCAGCAAAATCATGATCGGTAGCATACAAATCACATAGTATCTCTAAACCAGGAATTTTAACATCAAGTTGAGTTAATAGCATATTCTTCCTAGATAGAGCATCGGCAACAATATTATCTTTTCCCTTCTTATGTTTAATAATGTATGGAAAAGACTCAATGAACTCAACCCACTTAGCTAGACGCTTATGCAAAGTAGATTGGGCTTTCAGGTATTTTAAAGCTTCATGATCAGAATGTATGATAAATTCTTTTGGCCACAAATAATGTTGCCAAACCTCAAGAACTCTAATTAAAGCATACAATTCTTTATCATATATAGGATAGTTCAACTTAGCACCATGAAAGTTTCTCAGAAAAATATGCAATTGGGCGACCCTCTTGCATCAACACACCACCAATTCCAATACCACTAGCATCACATTCAATCTCAAATTGCTTATTGAAATCAGGAAGTGCAAGCAACGGTGCAGAAGTTAACAATCGTTTCAGTTCATCAAAAGCATGATCTTGGGCAACGCCCCACTCAAAGACAACACCCTTTTTAGTCAATTCATTCAAAGGTGCAGCAATAGTAGAAAAATTGGGCACAAAACGGCGATAAAACCCAGCTAGACCATGAAAACTTCTAACTTGACTCACATTCATGGGAGTAGGCCAATTTTGAATAGCTTCAATTTTAGACACATCTACTTCTACTCCATGCTTAGAGACAACATAACCCAGAAATATGACCTTATCTTTGCAAAATGTGCACTTCTCAAGATTACCATAGAGTTTATTATCACGCAACACTTGCAAAACATGTCGAATATGTATAGTATGATCAGATTCATTGCGGCTGTAGATTAATATGTCATCAAAGTATACAACCACAAATTTGCCAATAAATTCACGCAAAACATGGTTCATTAGTCTCATGAAAGTGCTAGGTGCATTAGTTAACCCAAAAGGCATTACTAACCACTCATATAAACCAAATTTTGTTTTAAAGGCGGTTTTCCACTCATCCCCTTCTTTCATCCTAATTTGATGATAACCACTACGCAAATCAATTTTAGAGAACACAAGCAGCACCACTCAATTCATCTAGCATATCCTCTAAACGGGGAATAGGATGACGATATCGAATAGTAATGTTGTTTATAGCTCTACAATCTACGCACATACGCCAAGTACCATCTTTCTTAGGAACTAGAATAACAGGAACAGCACAAGGACTAAGGCTTATGCGGATATAACCTTTGTCGAGTAGCGCTTGTACTTGCTTCTGTATCTCTTTCGTATCTTCGGGATTAGTGCGATATGGCGCCCTATTGGGCAGCGATGCTCCGGGAATCAAGTCAATTTGATGCTCAATACCTCACAATGGTGGTAGTCCTGCGGGTACCTCCTCCGGAAACACGTCGCCGAATTCTCGCAAAACACTAGAAACACCAAGAGGAAGAGGGGTCATGTCGTTAGAAACCAAAACCGTACCCCTGTACAAAAGCACAAGAGGCATGGCCGTAGGATCCTCACTAAATTCTCTCATGTCTTCTTTGGTGGCTAATGAGACTAAGGAATTCACTCTCTCACTTTTCGTTATATCACTCACGGCATTACAATTCTCTCGCCTATCTATAGATGCATCCTTCAAATTCACTTCAATCTTCTGACGAGACTCATTGACAATCTGTTGTGGTGACATAGGCTGTAAGTTAATTTTCTTGCCCTTGTACTCCAAGTGATATGTATTGGCTCGGCCATTGTGTTGCACAGAACGGTCATAGAGCCAAGGCCGCCCCAATAAAAGGTGACAAACCGTCATAGGAACCACATCAAAATCAATGCAATCCTTATACGGTCCAATCTCAAACTCAACACGCACCATATGGTTTACCTTCATCTCACCATTGTCGCTCAACCACTGAATATAATATGGATGCGGGTGCGGTAGGTACTTCAACTTCAGCTTGGTGCATAACTCCTTGCTTGCTAAATTGCGGCAACTCCCGCCATCAATAATGACCTTGCAAGCCTTGTCAGGACCAACCAAAGCTTTGGTTTGGAACAAATTGCAACGCTGAGTAGATGCACTAGGCAACACATTAAGAGCACGCTGCGACACAACAATGGTACGAGCATCAGAAGGATATGCATCTTCACCATCAGTGTCATAGGTATCATCGTCTGGAGCATTTGGATCAACATCATCTCCAGTCTCATACTCATTGTCCTCATTGATAAACATGACTTTGCGGTTAGGACAATCTCTCTTGAAGTGACCCTTGCCACCACATGTATGGCAAAGCATATCGCGGTTGCGCGTTGTAGACACACCGGAACCACTCGTACTTGCCGCAGATTCGGACTTCTTTGCATTAGATACATTGGAGACCGGTTTACTAGGCGGAGTAGAGTAAGGAACGGAGCGCGTCGACGGTGCCGGCGCCGTAGAGGGCGCGCGGGGTGTAAAACGCCCAGCTCCCGTAGCACGTCCTTTAACCTTTGCTTCTTCAGCCAACTGTGATTCAGCTTCTCTTGCATGATGTAACAATTGATTCATATCGGTGTAGGTGTAATGACGAACAATGCCTTTAACGTCATACTTCAATCCATTGAGAAAACGCTGCATTGTCATCTCTAGAGACTCACGGACACGACCACGCTGCATAAGCATCTCCATCTCCATGTAGTACTCATCAACAGTCTTCACACCTTGCCTTAATAATGTTAGCTTATCAAATATATTCCGCATGTAATTTGTAGGCACAAAACGAGAAGTCATAACCTCCTTCATCGCACGCCATGTACGGATAGGTTGTGCACCATCTTCGTCGCGGTTACGAATCAAAGAATCCCACCAACGTAATGCATAACCATCAAATTCAGAAGAAGCAAGCTTGATCTTCTTATCTTCGGAGTAGTTGGGATGTAAACTCCATAACTTCTCAATCTTGAGCTCCCAAGTGAGATATTCTTCAACATCAGCTCCTCCTTCAAACTTGGGTATGGAAAACTTGGGCTTACCCAACCCATCTTCTTCATCTTGCCCACGACCATTACGGCCAAGTGGAGCCCAACCACGCGGACGATGACCACGAGGCGCACCACGAGCATTGTGTACGTCATCTTCAAGCTCAGGGTCTTCATCATCGTCTTGTTGTTGTTGTTGTGCAGTCAAATTCTCAATAGCGAGGCGCATATCGGCAAGATTGCGCTGTATATCGGTCATTTGATCCGCCAATCCAGTGACGGTGACATTAGTAGCATCCAACGTCTGTTTGATCTCGTCAACTGTACCCTTAAGCTCATCATCCGTAGTGCGGAATTCACGTCGCATCTCGTTACGAAGAGCTTCATACTCCCTCCATGTGATGATATCTCGCCGAATTCTTGTTTTCCTGATTAACAATCTTAGTATCACTAGCAGACATGATTAGTAGGTTAGTGCACTAAATCAAAAATATATGGTGGTACTCTCACAACTCACTCAAAACTGATAAGAAAAGGAAATCTCACCGTTCCAAAGTAAATTAGTGTTGCTTACCACTTGTAGTAACAACTAGTGCACGGATGTAGCGAAGCGAATATCAAGGGTATAAGAATAATCACACGACAAAGCAGGATATATGTGGGGCTGTAGGTAGGCTACCTATTTGCACCAATAACAAGCTCTAGCGCTGACCGTAGACAACCAATGATACTCACACAAGGCGATATAATGAGGCAATGCAACTATATGTGGACAAGGTTGCAATGCACAAGAGAGACGCTAGCAAAGCTCAACGAGACAGGCACAAGATTGCTCAACTACAGGTGCAGTAAAGAAAACTTAGGCCTTTCACTTGATTCAACTAGCACGACACTTTTCTTTTTTTTTGTATTTTTCTTTTTGTATAACACACGCAGCTATGTAGCTCTTTTTGCTTCTTTTCAATTTTTTTTTTTAAAGACTCAACTCCTTGATAACACGGCCAACAAGATATGCAAAGCACCAAAACCCTAATGAGCAGCCTGTCGAGCGGTAAAACTAGTCTCTTCTGGGGAAGTTCCTAGTCACGTATATCGAAAGGCTGTAGCTATGGTTTGGACAAACACACTGTATGCTATGTGGACTCGGAGTAAACAAAAACTGACTCTAACAATTCTACTAGAAGAAAGATAAAGGTACGCAAAAACAACTACGAAAAGCAACTAAAACTCGAAATTAGTGCAATCTAAGGCTATGGCAAACCCTAACCCTAACTTTTTATGGCTTTTTCTGGATAGGACAACACTCACAACTCAACTATGGGGTGGATTGTGGATAGCTTACCGAGGAAAACTGGAAATCTGATACCAAGATGATAAGGGGTGGCCCGATCTTCTCAGTAAGCAACGGTGGTGATGATGATCACGGGGTGATGGCAGCGGAGAAACACGACGATGTAGTGGATGATAACTTGTATGACGCAACGAGATCTCTCGATTGGTCCCCGTCGCCGGATGCAACAGCTCTCAACCCCGCAAGATATTCGCAACTCCACACACTTGCGCACGTAGCCGCCGACCACGAAGCGGTAAGTTGCAACCGTCTAATTCCCAATGGAACAGCGAGATCACACAAGACTTAAACAGGATCTACACAATATCCAAGCAATATGGTGTAGGGAATTCAATAGTTTTGCAGAGCAAACAACTAAGAACTAGGGTTTATCTTAAACGTGGTCTAAAGCAACTAGGGGGCGTCCCGGGCACTTATATAGGTGTCCGGGACGAGTTCTGGTCGAAAAGATACAAAAATAACCGACCCGCAATAGATCTGGTCGAGACAGACTCGGACTGGTCCGGTCTGGGATCCGGTCGACCGGGCTGTGGACCGGGCTGTCCGGTCTGTGGTCCGGTCGGACCGGGTTCTGGACCGGCCGGTCCGGTTGGTGGTCCGGTCAACCGGTCGGAAACCGGAAACCGCGAAGTTTCCGGTCTCGCCCGGTACGATAAATCTCCCCGGTTGGTGGCCGGTTTACGACCGGTCGACCGGGCCGTGGACCGGGCTGGCCGGTCCGGGGGCCGGTCGGACCGGGTTCCGGACCGGCCTGGACTTCTTCTTCTCCTCTCGCGCATTCCTCCCGCTCCTCCCTCGCGCGTCCATGAGATATCTTCATGTCCAGCTCCATGTCCAGCTTCACGGCCTTCTTGACGTCCAGCTGCTCCTCTCCTCGTGCGATGCATGTCTCCTCTTGATACCCGATGATACATAAGTAATAGGACTTAGACAAGTATAAAGTTCTCATCAATCAAAGTACCGTTTAGAAACAAGTTCACCTGTTGTTTAAGTAGCTTCGCACGAGCTCTTGTAATTGGTCCAATCCGAACTTCATTGGACTTGAGCTTCACAGCAGGTTCATCTTTATTTGTTAATGACGGAGGTAGTAGTGAGGTAGGGATGTCCTCATCAGTATGGATAAGAGGTACTGCTTATTAAAATTTAGAAGGATCTGAGCCTGGGAAAATTGTGCTGATTATTAGGCAGGCATGTGAATTTCTTGAACTTGACTTCAGTCCTACTGGCCAGCCATATATGACTCTTTGGTTTGTATTTTTTTTCACCATTTCTATGACATACATATGCTACTTCTTTCCTCCAGTTGCTTCTTTAACTCTTTGGTGTTCTTTAGTTAACTGATATTCTCCCTCAAAAAAATAGTTATATTGATGTTCTATCCATGTTGGTTTATCTACACCTCTACACCATTCTTATATATGTATTATCCATAAAATGGACAATGGGAAAGCCTAGAAATGAAGGATTCCTCTATTGATAGTTCTGATGAATGTCTTAGTTTGTTTAACAGGAAGTTAGACTATAATCTGAGAGGATCACGTACTGTTGTCCATCCTAGAAAGTGTAATCCGGTAAATTTTGAATTATGGAAAATGCTTATGTTTTGCCTGTGAACTTTGCATAATTTTAAATATATAACGAGCATAATTCTTATCCTTCCCAATCGTTTGTTCAGCCAGTGAAGCTAGCAGAGCAGCTATTACAATTATCTTCTTTATGGAGGTAAATATCACAGAGAGATTTACACTTTTTTACTTTGTTATAATTTTAGGTACCACTACAATATTTCTGATGATGGATTAGAGCAACATGTACTTATATGTTCAGTCCCTCCTTGAATATTTGACTTTACGAACGGATGCAGCCACTGGTTTGGCTTCTGAAGTATACTACGTGTGATTACTTCACAAGGTGAGCAATTAGATCAGGGACTCTACTTTCCAGAGTATACCTTTTCTCTCTGTCTAAATGTGTGTTTTCCCTTTGAGAATGTTCAATTCCCAAACGAAAAGTATGTTTTATAAATATTGAGGAATCAAGGATGAATTTACTATGGTGGATTAGTTGTGTTTCCAGAGCTGAATTTACTATGTGAACTTGATGATACCCGGCACGTTGCAGTGGGACATTAATTGGGAGTTGTTGTGTATACATAATTATAGTATCTCGATATTTTAATTATTAATACACACAGCCAACATGAGAGAAGAACATAGGTTGACGATATTATTTTCACAATAATTTAACATATTATAACTTAACTGTATTGTGGATGCACTGGAGCAGCAGACTTAGAAATTTCATGCTATGAGAATCTTGCAGCATAAATGCGCGTGGATAGGAATTAGTGTCACCTTGAACCATTTTGAGCGGAAGAATAACCAAAGGTATACAAAATGAGATGGTTCCTGAGTTGGAAAACTTGTAAACATTTACTAAATCTTATTCAACAGTCTGCAAGCCTGCATAGAACAATATTAAACATGAAGACAGTAAGAACCGGCCATGCCGGATTCTCTCATCGATGCTAGAATTGTCGTTATCACCTGAATAATCAAGTAGTGGTATTTTAAGTTTTAACTACAGATAAAACTCAGTACTTGGATAAAACATTTGGTCAGCAGTATTTAATTAGAATCTTACATTTGTCAAGCTGTAGGTTTGAAGAGATACTATTCAAGTGCTTAACCTTGGAGAAGATTGTTTTCCCATGTAAGTTTGCAAACTGAACATCAGCTTCTCTTGCAGTATAGACATACGATGAAATGATAGCATCTATGTTCAAACCAAAAACACATTGGTGCCCTTATTTGTCTTCAACCTTGAACATCCCAGGGGGCAGAATTCAGGAGTACTGTATTCTCAATGCAATAGGACACAAATGAAAAATCAAGGTGTAGTTAGGCTTCACATTCAAGTGCCAAACAGTAATACCTTGAGGCATCTCTGTAATTTGCAATATATCAGCAAACTAAAGGAATAAAAACTAACCCTTAAAAATAAGGAAGTACATTTTTTTGTAATGAGGTATAGTATCACATACCTAAAGGTATGGATGTTTCCATGTCTGGTTATATGTTCATCCAACAGTAAGCATGCCCCCAGTTTCAATCAAATATTTTTTTTAGCAAGCACGCCCTCTAGGGAAACAGCACCATGGTAATCCTGAATTGTAGATAGAATGCAAGTCATTTCATATTTCCGTAGATTTAAGTAAGTATATGATTATTTGTGAAATGGTAGAACCCTACAGTAGAAGAACAACAAATAGCAGTCATTCAATTGTATCAGTCTCATGTATTAGATCAACCCCATGGTATTCAGAGTCGAATGATACTGTCAAGCGAATGGCATACTTGAAATTGAACAAGAATATCCCCCGTTTCTACAAAACAATCATAGGAAGTAATAGAAAATTACCAATAAATTCACTTCATATTTCCGTAGATTTAAGTAAGTATATGATTATTTGTGAAATGGTAGAACCCTACAGTAGAAGAACAACAAATAGCAGTCATTCAATTGTATCAGTCTCATGTATTAGATCAACCCCATGGTATTCAGAGTCGAATGATACTGTCAAGCGAATGGCATACTTGAAATTGAACAAGAATATCCCCCGTTTCTACAAAACAATCATAGGAAGTAATAGAAATTTACCAATAAATTCATATACTAAACTAACATGAGCTTGAAAGAGAGATCCAGGGTTGTAGTTGGACATATCACACAAATCTATTGTGGAGGGATATGGCCTAATCTGCAGGTTGGCGTAACCGTTGGCCGGATGGATGGTTGCGATACTCGCACTTGCCATCGCAGATTCGATCCAGACACTGCTGGTGTTATCTCACGTGGTCTGTATGGGAACAGAGTCTGAACGACTAATTGGTGCACATGATTCGGATAACAAAGATAACATTAGCCATATTTTGAGTTATTTTGGTTAAAAAAATTATGTGTTGAATAACAGTGCCACGTTTGTTGTTTTGGAGGGTGTATTAAATCACTGCATATGTCTGGCTTGATTCCAGCACAAGAAAAGCACATTGTTGACGGAGTTGATGGCATCTGAAAAGCTATTTCCAGATCAACAAGTAATGCTACTACAATTCAGATGGTGTTGGGAGAACCAAAAGGCATAACTTTGCAAATATTGAACTTTGCCTTTTCTTTCTTTTTCGTTTTAATATATAGTCGAGTACAAAGATATGTGTTTCCTATTCCTTTTTTGTTCATTTTTCTTAACACAAACTCAATCTGAGTTTGGTGTTTTATCTGGACTTATCATGAACCAAATAACTTACATAATTGAACCTAGCTATTAGATGCAGTAGATATGATTTTAGTATTTTTCCTTACTCTCTGGAAAAAACAGTTATGTTCAGATGTGTGCCAGATCAGATTCATTCCAAGAGAGGAAACAAAGAATATTTTGCTACCCACATTATCCTGGTTGATTGTTTCTCATCATTGACGACTCTCATGGCTGTGTTGGAATGAGAGTACTGCATATTACATATACGCAAGCTGTTGATTTTAGTTTTATGTGCCTGTATCTTACCGCAGGGTCTCACGGAGTCAAATTCTGATGAACAGGCCACGAGCAAGCCTTGGAGTCTTGGTGTATTGGGTCCCTGCATTCTTGGTCGGTAGGCAGCATCTTGTGACACTTCTTGTGGATAAACACTCACAAGCATAATTGTAGAATAACGTCTGTCCAAAGGTTTACCTTTTATTTTCTTCTTTTTACCATAGAAATGGAATTCTTTTCATCTCCTGTTCCCTTCTCAAAATTTTCATGATTGTGCAAACTGAGATTGGTATGCTTTGTCGTGCCGCATGTGTTTTGTAATACCTAAAAACCGTTGTCATCTTCCCACCAATTTTTTATTATCGTTATACAAAGTGCAAATTGGTGTAAATTTTATGGGGTCGTGCGCCAAGGCGCACATCTAAATCTAGTATGATCAAGAAGAGTGAAGAGTCTAAGCTTGGGGATGCCCCCGTGGTTCATCCCTGCATATTTCAAGAAGACTCAAGCATCTAAGCTTGGGGATGCCCAAGGCATCCCCTTCTTCATCGACAACTTATCAGGTCACCTCTAGTGAAACTATATTTTTATTCCGTCACATCTTATGTACTTTACTTGGAGCGTCTGTGTGCTTTTATTTTCGTTTTACTATTTTCATTCTCTGAATAAATCCATGCTTGTGTGGGAGAGAGACACGCTCCGCTTTTTCATAAGAACACTAGTGTTCTTCGCTTTTACTTTTAATGTTCAGTGGCGAAAGTTGATCGCTTCACTTATTGCTATTTGGTTGGAAACAGAAAATGCTTCATGTGGTAATTGGTGTATGGTCTTGAATAATTCGATACTTGGCAATTGTTTGCTCAAATAGATCATGTTTAAGCTCTTGCATCATGTACTTTGCACCTATTAATGAAGAACTACTGTAGAACTTGTTGAAATTTGGTTTGCATGATTGGTCTCTCTAAGGTCTAGATATTTTCTGGTGAAGTGTTTGAACAACAAGGAAGACAAGTGTAGAGTCTTATAATGCTTGCAATATGTTCTTATGTAAGTTTTGCTGTACCGGTTCATACTTGTGTTTGCTTCAAACAACCTTGCTAGCCAAAGCCTTGTACTGAGAGGAAATACTTCTCGTGCATCCAAATCCTTGAGCCAAAACCCATGCCATTTGTGTCCACCATACCTACCTACTATGTGGTATTTCTCTGCCATTCGAAAGTAAATTACTTGAGTGCTACCTTTAAAATTTCATTCCTTGTCTTTGCAATACATAGCTCATGGGAAAATAGCCTTAAAAACTATTGTGGTATTGAATATGTTGCTTATGTATCTTATTTCTTATAAGTTGCTTGTTGAGCGATAACCATGTTTCTGGGGACGCCATCAACTATTACACCTTTGTTGGATATCATGTGAGTTGCTATGCATGTTCGTCTTGTCTGAAGTAAGGGCGATTTTCATGATCAAATGGTTTGAGTATGCATATTGTTAGAGAAGAACATTGGGCCGCTAACTAAAGCCATGAATCATGGTGGAAGTTTCCAGTTTGGACACTAATCCTCAATCTCTTATGAGAATATTATCTGTTGTTGAATGCTTATGCATTAAAGAGGAGTCCATTATCTGTTTTCTATGTTGTCCCGGTATGGATGTCCATGGTTGAGATTTATCAAAAACGAGAAATAAAATGCGATCTATCTCCTTGGACCTTTGTACGGGCGGCATAGAGGTACCCCTTTGTGACACTTGGTTGAAACATATGTTATGCAATGATAATCCGTGTTAATCCAAGCTAATTAGGACATGGTGCGAGCACTATTGGTATTCTATGCATGAGGCTTGCAACTTATAAGATGTATTATGCATAACACATATGAATTATTACTACCATTGACAAAATTGTTTCTATGTTTTCAAAATAAAAGCTCTAGCACAAAAATAGTAATCCATGCTTCCTCTCGCGAAGGGCCTTTCTTTTACTTTATGTTGAGTCAGTTTACCTACTTCTTTCTATCTTAGAAGCAAACACTTGTGTCAACTGTGTACATTGATTCCTACATACTTGCTTATTTGCATTCATCATATTACTTTGTGTTGACAAATATCCATGAGATATATATGTTACAAGTTGAAAGCAATTGCTGAAACTTAATCATCCTTTGTGTTGCTTCAAAACATTCTACTAAGAATTTATTGCTTTATGAGTTAACTCCTATGCAAGTCTTATTGATGCTTGTCTTGAAAGTACTATTCACGAAAAGTCTTTGATATATGATTCAGTTGTTTAGTCATTGTCTTTACCATTGCTTTGAGTCACTTCATTCATCTCATATGCTTTACAATAGTATGATTAAGATTATGTTGATAGCATGTCACTTCAGAAATTATCCTTGTTATCGTTTACCTACTCGAGGACGAGCAGGAACTAAGCTTGGGGATGCTTGATACGTCTCCAACGTATCTATAATTTCTGATGTTCCATGCTAGTTTTATGACAATACCTACATGTTTTGTTCATACTTTATGATGTTTTTATGCGTTTTCCAGAACTAACCTATTAACAAGATGCCGAAGCGCCAGTTCCTGTTTTCTGCTGTTTTTGGTTTCAGAAATCCTACAAAGGAAATATTCTCGGAATTGGACGAAATCAACGCCCACGATCTTATTTTCCACGGAAGCTTCCAGAGAGCCAGAGAGGGACCAGAGGGGAGCCCTGGGGGCCCCACCCCACATGGCAGCGCGGCCAAAGGGGGGGCGCGCCAGCCTATGGGGGGGCCACCCCTGGCTCCTTCGAGGCTGCCCTTCCGCCTAAATATTCTCTCCGCTTCGAAAACCCTAAAAAAATAAGCCACGATACGAGAAAAGTTCCAGAGCCGCCGCCATCGCGAAGCCAAGTTCGGGGGACAGAATCTCTGTTCCGGCACGCCGCCGGGACGGGGAATTGCCCCCGGAAGCCATCTCCATCGACACCACCGCCATCTTCATCGCCGCTGCTGTCTCCTATGATGAGGAGGGAGTAGTTCTCCCCCGAGGCTGAGGGCTCTACCGGTAACTATGTGGTTAATCTCTCTCCCATGTACTTCAATACAATGATCTCATGAGCTGCCTTACATGACTGGGATCCATATGATGAGCTTTGTAATCTAGATGTCATTATGCTATTCAAGTGGATTTACTTATGTGATCTCCGGAGACTCCTTGTCCCACGTGTGTAAAGGTGACAGTGTGTGCACCGTGTGGGTCTCTTAGGCTATATTTCACGAATACTTGTTCACTCGGGTTATGATTTGAGTTGGATGTCTCTATGAAATTGTGGTGTGTTAGTACCTCCTATGAATGCTCACAGTGACAGCGTGGGGTGTTTATTAGTACTCGGGAATACATCTTTAAGGTTTTCTTTGCAGCCCTACACGGTGAATTAGTGTTCGTTATCCCGCCAGAGAGTAATTCAGAATAGCATAGTGAAGTGCTTATTTATATTCAATTATGATTGCAATGTTGAGAGTGTCCACTAGTGAAAGTAGGATCCCTAGGCCTTGTTTCTAAGCATTGAAACACCGTTTCCAACAAGTTCTGCTACATGTTTGCTCGCTGCCATCTTTATTTCAGATTGCAATTACTACTTACAATCATCCATTATACTTGTATTTCACTATCTCTTCGCCGAACTAGTGCACCTATACATCTGACAAGTGTATTGGGTGTGTTGGGGACACAAGAGACTTCTTGTATCGTAATTGCAGGGTTGCTTGAGAGGGATATCTTTGACCTCTACCTCCCCGAGTTCGATAAACCTTGGGTGATTCACTTAAGGGAAACTTGCTGCTGTTCTACAAACCTCTGCTCTTGGAGGCCCAACACTGTCTACAGGAATAGAAGCGTGCGTAGACATCAAGCTATTTTCTGGCGCCGTTGCCGGGGAGGTAAGGTTAAAGGTACCCGGGGTTTATTGAAGGCCCATAACTTGAAGATTGTGAAATACGGAAGCCCAACAAAGCATCGAGTATGGTAAATAGAGATAGATTAGGAATAAAGAGACTTGTAACTTCATGGGTTGAACTCAAAGAGTCTCCCAGAGTTTGTAACTTGTGTAATATGAAACCCTCGGCTCCGCCCCCTATATAAGGGGAAGTCAAGGGACGAAGAAAGGATCAATCTCATTGTCAACAAACCCTAGCTTTTTAGTCGAGCACCTTTTCGGCTGAAACCTTCGAGATCTACTTGTTGGGATTCGTAGGATAGAAAACAAAAGATTTCCTACCGCAAGAACGAATAACAAGCCAAGATCTAATCTAGTAGATGGTAGCAACGAGGTGAAGATCAACATACCCTCGAAGATCGCTAAGCGATAACGAGATAAATCTCGTGGTGGATGTAGACGATCACTTGCCGCTTTCAAAAGCGCGTAGAAGATCTTGACGATGCCACAATCGGGCAGCACCTCCGCACTCGGTCACACGTTCGGTGTTGATGAAGACGTCCTTCTCCCCGTTCCAGCGGGCAGCGGATGTAGTAGATCCTCCTCAGAATCCCGCTAGCACGACGGCGTGGTGACGGTGGTGGTGGAGATCTCCGGCAGAGCTTCGCCGTAAGCGTTGCGGGAGAAGAAGGAGGAGGGAGTAGCTAGGGTTTGGGGAGCGGGGGCAGCTAGGGCGCCGGCCTTGGTGCCTCTTGATGGTGCGGACAATGTGGTGGCCGGGCCCCTCCCTCTCTCCCTCATTATATAGGTGGAACTCCAAGGGTTAGCCCTAGAATCCGAATAAGAGTCCAACTCCCAAACCTTCCAAAGGGCAAAACCTAGGGGGAGTGGGACTCCCCCCTTTCCTTCTCACTTGGCCGGCCAAGGAGGTGGAGTCCACCATGGACTCCACCCTCCCACTTGGTTGGCAAGTTAGGGTTGGTGGAGTCCAACCGGGACTCCACCTTCCATAGTGATTTCTTTCGGAAGGTTCTAGAACATTCTAGCGCCTTCCATAAATGCACCGGATCGTTTCCAAACTTGGAAAGTGACTTCCTATATATGAATCTTATTCTTCGTACCATTCTGGAACTCCTCCTGATGTCCTGGATCCTATCCGAGACTCCGAACAACATTTGAACTCCATTCCATATTCTATATCTACTTAAAACGACATCAAACCTTAAGTGTGTCACCCTACGGTTCGTGAACTATGCAGACATGGTTGAAAATCTTCTCCGGCCAATAACTAATAGCGGGACCTGGAGATCCATAATAGCTCCCACATATTCAATGATGACTTCGTGATCAAAAGAACCATTCACATACGATACCGATTCCCTTTGTCACGCGATATATTACTTATCCGAAGTTTGATCGTCGGTATCTCCATACCTAGTTCAACCTCGTTACCGATAAGTACTCTTTACTCGTACCGTGATATGATATCCCTTGTGAACCAGTCACATGCTTGCAAGCTAATTAGATATCATTCCACCAAGAGGGCCCAGAATATATCTATCCATCATCGGGATGGACAAATCCCACTCTTGATCCATATGCCTCAACTCATACTTTCCGAATACTTAATCCCATCTTTATAACCACCCATTTACGCAGTTGCATTTGATGTAATCAAAGTACCCTTCCGGTGTAAATGATTTACATGATCTCATGGTCGAAGGACTAGGTAAGTATGTATCGAAAGCTTATAGCAAGTTTTAACTTAATGACTTGATCTTATGCTATGCTTATTTGGGTGTATGTCCCTTATATCATTCACCCAATGACATAACCTTGTTATTAACAACATCCAATGTTCATGATCACGAAACCATGATCATCTATTAATCAACAAGCTAGTTATACAAAAGTCTTACTAGGGACTCTTTGTTGTTTACATAACTGATACGTCTCCAACGTATCTATAATTTCCGATGTTCCATGCTTGTTTTATAACAATACCAACATGTTTTGTTCACACTTTATATCATTTTTATGCGTTTTCCGGAACTAACCTATTGACGAGATGCCGAAAGGACAGCTTGCTGTTTTCTCGCTGTTTTTGGTTTCGTAAATCCTAGTAAGGAAATATTTTCGGAATCGGACGAAATCAACGCCGAAAGTCTTAGAAATACGCGAAGCTTCCGAAGCACCGAAGAAAGGTCGAGGGGTGCCGTGGGGCCCCACACCCTTGGGCGGCGCGGCTCAGGGGGGGCGCGCCCCTATGGTCCGGGCAGCCCGTGCCCCTCCGACTCCGACTCTTCGCCTATTTAAGTCGTCGTGACCTAAAACCTCGACACCAATTTGACGAAACTCCGTAAAAGTTACCGTGGCGCCGCCGCCATCGCGAAACTCCAACTCGGGGGACGAAGTCTCCGTTCCGGCACCCTCGCCGGACGGGGAATTGCCCCCGGAGCCATCTCCACCGCCGTCTTCACCGCCATCTTCACCGCCATCGCTGCCCCCATGATGAGGAGGGAGTAATTCACCCCCGAGGCCGAGGGCTTCGCCGTAGCTATGTGGTTCATCTCTCTCCCATGTACCTCAATACAATAATCTCATGAGCTGCTTTACATGATTGAGATTCATATGAGTTTGTATCACTACTATCTATGTGCTACTCTAGTGATGTTATTAAAGTAGTTCTATTCCTCCCGCATGTGTGCAAAGGTGACAAGTGCGTGCACCGTGTTAGTACTTGGTTTGTGCTATGATCATGATCTCTTGTAGATTATGGAGTTAACTATTGCTATGATAATATTGATGTGATCTATTCCTCCTACATATGCATGAAGGTGACAGTGTGCATGCTATGCTAGTACTTGGTTTAGTAGCGTTGATCTATCTTACACTAAAGGTTACTTAAACATGAGCATTATTGTGGAGCTTGTTAACTCCGGCATTGAGGGTTCGTGTAATCCTACGCAATGTGTTCATCATCCAACAAAAGTGTAGAGTATGCATTTATCTATTCTCGTTATGTGATCAATGTTGAGAGTGTCCACTAGTGAAAGTGTAATCCCTAGGCCTTGTTCCTAAATACCGCTGAGTTACTACTCGCTTGTTTACTCGTTTTATCAAGCGTTACTACTGCTGCAATACCACCACCATCAACTACACGCCAAGCACTTTTCTCGGCACCGTTGCTACTGCTCATACTTATTTATACCACCTGTATTTCACTATCTCTTCGCCGAACTAGTGCACCTATTTGGTGTGTTGGGGACACAAGAGACTTCTTGCTTTGTGGTTGCAGGGTTGCGTGAGAGGGATATCTTTGACCTCTTCCTCCCTGAGTTCGATAAACCTTGGGTATCCACTTAAGGGAAACTTGCTCGCTGTTCTACAAACCTCTCGCTCTTGGAGGCCCAACACTGTCTACAGGAAAGGAGGGGGAACGTAGACATCAAGCACTTTTCTGGCGCCGTTGCCGGGGAGGAAAGGTAAAAGGCTCTCATACTACGGTCCCAGGTAAAGTATTTTTCTGGCGCCGTTGTGTGTGTGCTCAAAGCTATTTCCTTTAGATCCTGCAATTGCATCTTTTTGTTTCTTGTTTACATTAGTTTGGCATAATGTACAAGAGTGAGCTTCTTATTCTATTTCCTGATTTAAAACATGGATTGTTTGATGCGAAACTTAAAAAACCTATGAAATCTTATTTGCATGCTGGTAGTGATATTAGTATGAACGCTTTGAACACCATTGTTGATAATGATATAGAAAGTTCTAAGCTTGGGGAAGCTGGTTTGCATGATATTTTTAGTCCCCCAAGCATTGAGGAGAAAATTTTCTTTGATGATACTTTGCCTCCTATTTATGATGATTATAATGATAGTGGTCTCTTGGTGCCACCTACTATGGAGAGTGAATTTTGTTGTGATTATACTATGCCTCTTACACTTGATGAGAATAATAATGATAGCTACTTTGTTGAATTTGCTCCCACTACTACTAATAAAATTGATTATGCTTATGTGGAGAGTAATAATTTTATGCATGAGACTCATGATAAGAATGTTTCATTTGATAGTTATATTGTTGAGTTTGCTCATGTTGCTACTGAAAGTTATTATGAGAGAGGAAAATATGGTTGTAGAAATTTTCATGTTACTAAAATGCCTCTCTATGTGCTGAAATTTTTCAAGCTACACTTGTTTTATCTTCCTATGCTTGTTACTTTGCTCCTCATGAACTTGTTTATTTACAAGATTCCTATGCATAGGAAGCATGTTAGACTTAAATGTGTTTTGAATTTGCCTCTTGATGCTCTCTTTTGCTTCAAATACTATTTCTTGCGAGTGCATCATTAAAACTGCTGAGCCCATCTTAATGGCTAAAAAGAAAGAACTTCTTGGGAGATAACCCATGTGTTATTTTGCTACAGTAATTTGTTTTTATTTTGCGTCTTGGAAGTTGTTTACTACTGTAGCAACCTCTCCTTATCTTAGTTTTGTATTTGGTTGTGCCAAGTGAAGCCTCTAATCGAAGGTTGATACTAGATTTGGATTTCTGCGCAGAAACAGATTTCTATCTGTCACGAATCTGGGATTTTCTCTCTGTAGAAAAATCAGAAAAATATGCCAATTTACGTGCGTGTTCCTCAGATATGTACGCAACTTTCATTAGTTTTGAGTTTTCTGATTTGAGCAACGGAAGTATTTATTAGAAATTCGTCTTTACGGACTGTTCAGTTTTGACAGATTCTGCCTTTTATTTCGCATTGCCTCTTTTGCTATGTGGGATGGATTTCTTTGTTCCATTAAACTCCAGTAGCTTTGAGCAATGTCCAGAACTGTTAAGAATGATTGTGTCACCTCTGAACATGTGAGTTTTTGATTATGTACTAACCCCTCTAATGAAGTTTATGAGAAGTTTGGTGTGAAGGAAGTTTTCAAGGGTCAAGAGAGGAGGATGATATACTATGATCAAGAAGAGTGAAAGCTCTAAGCTTGGGGATGCCCCGGTGATTCATCCCTGCATATATCAAGAAGACTCAAGCGTCTAAGCTTGGGGATGCCCAAGGCATCCCCTTCTTCATCGACAAATTATCAGGTTCCTCCCCTGAAACTATATTTTTATTCCATCACATCTTATGTGCTTTTTCTTGGAGCGTCTGTTTGTTTGCTTTTGTTTTTGTTTGTGTTTGAATAAATTGGATTACATCATGCTTGTGTGGGAGAGAGACACGCTCCTCTGGTTCGTATGAACACATGTGTTCTTAGCTCATAATATTCATGGCGAAGTTTCCTCTTCGTTAAATTGTTATATGGTTGGAATTGGAAAATGATACATGTAGTAATTGCTATAAATGTCTTGGATAATGTGATACTTGGCAATTGTTGTGCTCATGTTTAAGCTCTTGCATCATATACATTGCACCCATTAATGAAGAAATACATAGAGCATGCTAAAATTTGGTTTGCATGAGTGGTTTCTCGAGAGTCTAGATATTTTCTAGTGAGGTGTTTGAACAACAAGGAAGACGATGTATAGTCTTATAATGCTTGTAATATGTCTTTTATGTGAGTTTGGCTGTACCGGTTTATACTTGTGTTTGCTTCAAACAACCTTGCTAGCCTAAGCCTCGTATCGAGAGGGAATACTTCTCATGCATCCAAAATCCTTGAGCCAACCACTATGCCATTTGTGTCCACCATACCTACCTACTATGTGGCATTTCCTGCCATTCCAAAGTAAATTGCTTGAGTGCTACCTTTAAACAATTCAAAATTTATCACCTCTGATTTGTGTCAATGTTTTATAGCTCATGAGGAAGTATGTGGTGTTTAGCTTTCAACCTTGTCATTTACTTTTGACGGACTCTCATATGTGTGATAATTCTTGGTTAACGATGCCTTGGACTCGGCTCGGTTCCATGTTAATATATAGGCCAACATCGGCGAGATTTACAGAGTTGTTGTTACAACAGATAGAGAGAGGGAAAACCGCACAGCATCTTTATCTACAGATGCTTGGCGTGAACATGAAGATAGAAACAACTTAACTAACTAACTATTCTATCTCTAACACCCCTCCTCGATCACAACCTTTCCTAAGGTTGAGATTGTATTTAAAAGCTTCAAACCGCCGTGTTGGTAGAGCCTTTGTGAATCCATCTGCCACCTGATCCTGAGAAGGGATAAATCTGATCTCGAGCAATTTCTTTGCTACTCTTTCCCTTACAAAATGAAAATCTATTTCTATATGTTTTGTCCTTGCATGAAAAACAGGATTGGCTGAGAGGTATGTTGCTCCCATGTTGTCACACCATAAACATGAAATTTCCTTTCTATGGATACCAAGTTCCTTCAATAATGATTCTAACCAAATAACCTCTCGCAGTAGCATTTGCTAATGCTTTGTATTCAGCTTCGAGTGCTTGACCTTGAGACTGTTGCTCGTTTTCTAGCACTCCAAGAAATTAGATTAGGTCCAAAAAATACTGCAAATCCTCCTCGTTGATCTTCTATCATCAACACAGCCTGCCCAATCAGCATCCGAGAAGGCACTTACTAATGTAGAGAAGGATCTCTTAAAACTTAACCCAAGACTTACAGTACCTTTGATATACCTGAGTATTCTTTTCACTGCAGTCCAATGCACAGTGGTAGGCGAATGTAAATACTGGCATACCTTATTTACTGAAAAGGCAATATCTGGCCGTGTAAGAGTTAAGTATTGAAGAGCACCAACAATGCTCCTGTATCTTGTACTATCATCTGGACCAAGTGGATCTCCCTCCATAGCTGATAATTTTTCGGAGGAAGACAAGGGCGTTGGTGCTATTTTCGAATCCTTCATACCAACTCTAGTCAACAAATCCATAGCATATTTTTCTTGGGTTAGAGTTATACCATCTCTTAATTTCTTAACTTCAATTCCCAAAAAATAATGCAGATCACCTAAGTCCTTAAGTGCAAAAGCCTTCCTCAAATCTTGAAGTAATGCAGAAATGGCTCGGGTTGATGAACTGGTGACAATTATATCATCAACATATACTAGCACAAAAATGGTGATACCTGACTTGTTGTAAATAAACAGTGAAGTATCAGCTTTGGATGGTGAAAAATCAAGTTCTTGGAGTTTTGAGCTCAGCTTTGCAAACCATGCTCTAGGTGCTTGCTTGAGTCCATATAGAGATTTATCCAATTTGCACACATGATAAGGTGCATGTGGATCTTCATAACCAGTGTGGCTGTCTCATATATACTTCTTCTTCCAGAACACCATGGAGAAACGCGTTCTTCACATCTAGTTGCCTTAAGCTCCAACCTTTTGAAACTGAAACAGCTAGAACAAGTCTTATAGTAGCAGCTTTAACAACTCGGACTAAAAGTGTCCTCATAATCTATGCCATAGCGTTGTTTAAAACCTTTTGCTACTAGTCTAGCTTTATACCTATCAATGGTTCCATCAGCTTTTCTTTTAATTCTATATACCCATTTACAATCTATTAAATTTATGCCCTTTTTGTATGGAACTAAGTGCCAAGTTTTATTTTCAACTAATGCTTTGTACTCATCATTCATAGCATGTTTCCAATCAGGATTTTCTAATGCCATTTGCAAGGTTTCAGGTTCATTAGAAAAAGTGGAAAGACCATACCGAACCGTCCCATCGGTGTAGGTTTTTGGTCTTCTGTTTCCTGTTGTGGATCTGGTGCGGTGCACAGGTACCACAGATGAGCCTGACGCAGAGGATCCCGGAGCTGTGGCTGTCCCCTGGCGTTGTCGAGGATCCGCGTCGCGTGAGGATTTCCCGCGCGCGGGAGCTGCTTCAGTTGGCCCACCCGGCTCGGCAGTTCTCCACCTGGTCGGGAGCCCACGAGCAGATGCGGCAGCAGGAGGCCCACGCGCTGTCGCTGGTCGGCCTGTTTCACTGGACGTGGCAGCAGGAGAGCTGCCTGCCCTTTCGGACGTGGAGGAGCCAGGCGATGTGGCGTCCATTCGTTGGCTGCTCGCCGGGCCCGCGAGCATCTTCCGACGCGCGACCGGATGGCGACGCAGAACCGGATCCCGAGGGCGATCCTTCCGGGATCTCGGGCGTATCCGCATTGAATTCCGCGCCGGGCATGTCGTCTAGCGGCACATCCGGAGCATCTCCGTTTGGCTGATTTTGACCACCGTTTTGTATGAGATTTTCTTCTCCATCTAGCTCCTGCACTCTGGGGAACATTATGAGGCAAAATAACGGTAGGAGCATTAGGTGTTAGATCAATGCATTGTTCCTCCCCTTGATCTAATTCCGATGGATTTTGGAGGGAGGAAGGAAGGAGAAGAATTTCTCGCCGGAGGAGAGCACCGGCATTGGGATGAAGCTTGGCAAAGGGAAATACTCGTTTCATCAAAGACAACATCTCGTGACACATAGACACGGCCCAGTGGACACATCAAGGCATTTGACACCTTTGTGCATATGACTGTAGCCAAGAAAGACGCATTGTTTGGAACGGAATGCTAACTTTCGCTTGTTGTATGGTCGAAGGTTGGGCCAACAGGCACAACCAAAAACACGTAGAGATGAAAAATCAGGAGATTCATGGAGGAGACGTGTCATAGGTATTTCATTGTCAATGACCGACGATGGAAGCATGTTGATTAAGTATGTGGCGGTCAAAAAAGCTTCATCCCAGAATTTTAATGGCATGGATGCGTTCGCAAGCAGTGCTAAGCCCACCTCGACAATGTGGCGATGCTTGCGTTCTGCTGACCCATTTTGTTGATGGGCATGAGGGCAAGACACATGATGGGATATACCCATTTTTGTGAAAAAGGGGTGTAGTTTTTCATATTCACCTCCCCAATCTGTTTGGATGGCAATGATTTTACTATCAAATTTTCGTTCAACAAGAGTTTGAAAATTCTGAAAAATTTGAAAGACTTCAGATTTTTTCTTGATGAGATAGATCCATGAAAATTTACTAAAGTCATCAATGAAGCTTACATAGTATGAAAAACGACCAACGAGAGGTGGGAGCAGGTCCCCAAACATCTGAGAACACTAACTCTAGTGGCTTAGTGGACATACTAGTAGATCTTGTATAGGGAAGTTGATGACTTTTTGCTCTTTGACATGAATCACACACAAACTCACACCTAGATTCTTTTGAGTGGGGAAGCTCAAATTTCCTAAGAATTCGATGAACGATTTTGAAGGAAGGATGACCTAATCGATCATGCCACCGTGTAGCCGAAGGCTTGGTGGCGCTAAGAACTTGTTTATTTCTTGATGATGATGATGATGACACCAACGGATAGAGGCCTCTGTAGCATCTACCTTTAAGAAGTACCTTCTTCGTTTCCAGATCCTTCACATAAAAGTACCAAGGGTGAAATTCAACATAGACATTATTATCTAATGTTAGGCGATGAATGGAAACAAGATTTTTTGTAGCACTTGGAACATGGAGGACATTTCGAAGGTGAAGTTGTTTGGATGGGGAGTTAACAAATGCATGACCAACATGACTAATGTCCATACCTGTCCCATTGGCCGCATGGATCTTCTCACGGCCATTGTACTTCTCTTTCATGGTGAGCTTCTCGAGCTCACCGGTGATGTGATCTGTGGCCCCGGTGTCAGAGTACCAGTTGGTATCCACACCGTAGGAGGCGGCGTTTGCACCTCTTTCTTCTTCCTCCTCTTCATCTTCGAGTATCGGTGCCGGCACCTATATGCGGGATGGCCCGATTTGCCACAGATCTGGCAGACGACGACGTCACGGTCCTTGCCGCTGCCTTTGTTGCTGCCGCCACGACGACCGCCTCCACGGCCGCCTTGTTGATGTCCCTGGCCATGCCCTTGAGCATAGCCACGACCGCCGCCACGGCCGCCGCGATAGTTTCCACGGCTGCCACGTCGTCCGCCACGTCCGCGTGCAGCAGAGTTGGCAGAGGACTTCGGATCATTGTCGACGCCGCTGAGGAGGAGATTCATGTGGTTGTCGTAGGAGCTGATCTGCGCGTAGAGCTCGGCGACGGTGATCTTGTGATCGGGGTTTGCCCCGATGGCGGCGAAGAGGGGATTGTACGGGTCGTCAAGCCCGGCGAGGAGGTACTCCACCACCTCGTCTTCTTCCATGGGACGGCCTGCTGCTGCAAGCTCATCGGTGATCGCCTTCACCGCGGCGAAGTATTGCGCCGTAGTTTTGCCCTCCTTCTTGGTGTTGGCGAGCTGCACCCGCAGGTTGGCGATGCGGGTGCGGGACTTGGCGGCGAACATGGACTTGATCGCCAGCCAGACCGCCGATGTCTGTCCTCATGCCAATGCGGGAGACGAGGATCTCCTTGGACAGCGATGCCGGCAGGTAATGAAGGACCTGCCGATCAGTTTGAACCCAGTTTTCATAATCTGGATTGCTCACCTCGGTGCGTTTGCCGTCGATGGTGTCGAAGATCGTTTCTGACGGCGCCTTGTTTGTCCCATCGAGGAAACCCATCAGGCGGGCACCTCTGATGGCAGGGAGGACCTGCGTCTCCCATAGCAGGAAGTTCTCCCTTGTCAGCTTCTCCGACGTGCCCTGCGTCGGTAGCGGGCTGCTCATGCCGAAGGTGGAGGAGGAGGAGCTCATCGTGTTTCTAGATGTGTTTTTGGAAGACTAGCTCTGATACCATGTGATAATTCTTGGTTAACGATGCCTTGGACTCGGCTCGGTTCCATGTTAATATATAGGCCAACATCGGCGAGATTTACAGAGTTGTTGTTACAACAGATAGAGAGAGGGAAAACCGCACAGCATCTTTATCTACAGATGCTTGGCGTGAACATGAAGATAGAAACAACTTAACTAACTAACTATTCTATCTCTAACAATATGGACTAGTGGCACATCCGCTTATCCAATAATTTTGCAAAAAGAGCTGGCAATGGGATTCCCAGTCCCAAATTAATTAACAAAAATAGACACTCCTCCATGGTATGTGATTGTTGGACGGCACCCGAAGGATTCGGTTAGCCATGGCTTGTGTAAGCAAAGGTTGGGAGGAGTGTCATCATAATAAAACTAAAATAAAAAGGCACTCCTTCATGGTATGAGATTGTTGGCAGGCACCCGAGGATTCGGTTAGCCATGGTTTGTGAAAGAAAGGTTGGAAGGAGTGCCACCCAAAAATAAAATAATTCATGGGAGCCGCTCTTGGAAGTCCGGTTGGCGAGGTAGTTAGTGTACCCATTACCATTCGTTGACAACAACAAACACCTCTCAAAACTTTACTTTTTATGCTCTCTATATGTTTTCAAAACCAAAGCTCTAGCACAAATATAGCAATCGATGCTTTCCTCTTTGAAGGACCATTCTTTTACTTTTATTGTTGAGTCAGTTCACCTATTTCTCTCCACCTCAAGAAGCAAACATTTGTGTGAACTGTGCATTGATTCTTACATACTTGCTTATTGCATTTGTTATATTGCTCTGCATTGACAACTATCTATGAGATATACATGTTACAAGTTGAAAGCAACCGCTGAAACTTAATCTTCCATTGTATTGCTTCAATACCTTTACTAAGAATTTATTGCTTTATGAGTAACTCTTATGCAAGACTTGTTGATGCTTGTCTCGAAAGTACTATTCATGAAAAGTCTTTGCTATATGATTCAATTGTTTACTCATTGCATTTACATTGTTTCGAATCGCTGCATTCATCTCATATGCTTTACAATGGTATGATTAAGATTATGTTGGTAGCATGTTACCTCGAAATTATCTTTTATCGTTTACCTACTCGAGGACGAGTAGGAACTAAGCTTAGGGATGCTGATACGTCTCCAACGTATCTATAATTTCCGATGTTCCATGCTTGTTTTATAACAATACCAACATGTTTTGTTCACACTTTATATCATTTTTATGCGTTTTCCGGAACTAACCTATTGACGAGATGCCGAAAGGACGCTTGTCTGTTTTCTCGCTGTTTTTGGTTTCGTAAATCCTAGTAAGGAAATATTTTCGGAATCGGACGAAATCAACGCCGAAAGTCTTAGAAATACGCGAAGCTTCCGGAGCACCGAAGAAAGGTCGGAGGGGTGCCGGGGGGCCCCACACCTTTGGGCGGCGCGGCCCAAGGGGGGGGGCGCGCCCCCCTATGGTCTGGGCAGCCCAGGCCCCCTCCGACTCCGACTCTTCGCCTATTTAAGTCGTCGTGACCTAAAACCTCGACACCAATTTGACGAAACTCCAGAAAAGTTACTGTGGCGCCGCCGCCATCGCGAAACTCCAATTCGGGGACGAGAAGTCTGCTTCCGGCACCCTGCCGGACGGGGAATTGCCCCCGGAGCCATCTCCACCGCCGTCTTCACCGCCATCTTCACCGCCATCGCTGCCCCCATGATGAGGAGGGAGTAATTCACCCCCGAGGCTGAGGGCTTCGCCGTAGCTATGTGGTTCATCTCTCTCCCATGTACCTCAATACAATAATCTCATGAGCTGCTTTACATGATTGAGATTCATATGAGTTTGTATCACTACTATCTATGTGCTACTCTAGTGATGTTATTAAAGTAGTTCTATTCCTCCCGCATGTGTGCAAAGGTGACAAGTGCGTGCACCGTGTTAGTACTTGGTTTGTGCTATGATCATGATCTCTTGTAGATTATGGAGTTAACTATTGCTATGATAATATTGATGTGATCTATTCCTCCTACATATGCATGAAGGTGACAGTGTGCATGCTATGCTAGTACTTGGTTTAGTAGCGTTGATCTATCTTACACTAAAGGTTACTTAAACATGAGCATTATTGTGGAGCTTGTTAACTCCGGCATTGAGGGTTCGTGTAATCCTACGCAATGTGTTCATCATCCAACAAAAGTGTAGAGTATGCATTTATCTATTCTGTTATGTGATCAATGTTGAGAGTGTCCACTAGTGAAAGTGTAATCCCTAGGCCTTGTTCCTAAATACTGCTGAGTTACTACTGCTTGTTTACTTGTTTCTATTGCGTTACTACTCGCTGCAATACCACCACCATCAACTACACGCCAAGCACTTTTCTGGCACCGTTGCTACTGCTCATACTTATTTATACCACCTGTATTTCACTATCTCTTCGCCGAACTAGTGCACCTATTTGGTGTGTTGGGGACACAAGAGACTTCTTGCTTTGTGGTTGCAGGGTTGCAGAGAGGGATATCTTTGACCTCTTCCTCCCTGAGTTCGATAAACCTTGGGTATCCACTTAAGGGAAACTTGCTGCTGTTCTACAAACCTCTGCTCTTGGAGGCCCAACACTGTCTACAGGAAAGGAGGGGGAACGTAGACATCAATAACACACATGTATCAATGTTTCGGTTAATACAATTATAGCATGGGATGTGAAACATTTATCATGAACACTAAGATATAACAATAACTAATTTATTATTGCCTATTGGGCATATCTCCAACAGTCTCCCACTTGCACTAGAGTCAATAATCTAGTTTACATTTGTAAAGATATAACACCTTGGCCTTCTGGTGCTTATCATGTTTTGCTCACGGGAGAGGTTTCAGTCAACGGATCTGACACGCTCGTAAACGTATGTATTTTGCAATTCATTTGCGTCTCAACGCATCACTCATTTTCCAAATGAGTCGGCATTAATCATATATGTTCGGTCTTCTGGTGGAACCTTAATTCCGCGGTCTGAAATATGTCACTAATATTGTCACACACAATATAGCTTCAAAGTTCTGACACTATCGGAACTACACCAAGTTCTCAAAGAACTCCTCGACTTAAACATCCTTAGTCATTGTCAAAACAATGGCATACTCTGCCTTCGTTTGTAGAATCCATCACAATATTTAGAACTCATCTAAATCTAGCATAGACATCTTCTAGCTCATTGTGCTACCTTTTAAATAACACTTAACCTAATTGAGATTGAAATTTTATTTTTATATGTGACCAAACTAATATCGGTGCAACACCTTACAGTGATTTGTTTGCCATTACCCATACAAAACTATATATATATCCTTGGTTCTTCTAAAGTACTCAGGGATATCTTTACTGTTGTCCAATGATCATTACATGAATCATTCTGGTATATGCTCGTAACACTTTAGAGCACGGGACGTCTGATTTTGTACATATTATTCGTGATCTAAAATCACTCATGTGTTTTTACTCATTGAGTGTCAAATACACTCAAGTCTTGTTAAACCTTCACATGGAAAAGAACACCTTCTTAATATTTTTATATTGAACTACTTCAATATTCATTCTATGTACTTTGACTTAAACTTATTATGTGTTTCAATCTATCTTCATAGATCTTGACACTAAATATGTTTCAGTCCATATCCTTTCATTGAAGTTAATTCTCAATTAAACCTTTTAATCACATCAAGTACATGATTACATTATTTATAATCAATGATATGTCATCTACATAAAGTATTATAAATATGTTTCAGCGCTCCCACTTAATTTCTTGCAAATGCAAGCATCTTCATCGTTCCTGATGAAAAAGCTCCTTGAATATTTCATCCGGTGAAGATTCCAACTCCATGATACTTACTTCATCCAGTGAAGTTTGTATACCTTTCTAGTATTCCACGGACTAGCAAAACTCTTGGTTTTTATCTAGTATACATCCTTCATACACACTTCTGGTAAGGAATGTATTTCTGCCATCCTACTATCATATCTCATAAAAGAAATATGTAGCGATTACTAGAATAATCCATATAGACTATAAGCATTGCTACGAAAGATCTAATCTTATTGTAGTCAACTCTTTGAACTTTGTCGTAAACAACTTTTCGACAAGTCGAGCTTCTTCAAGGATATTCCATCCAAGTCCATCAATTTTATAGATCCATTTACTTTCAAAAAGTATTCACCTATCTTGGATTTCATGGCGCATAGCCATTTTAACGGAGTCAGGGACCATCATAACTTCTTTGTATGTAGTTGGTTTATCATTGTTCAAAATCAATCCTTTGTACACAAATCATTTATTTGATCACAAAGTAAACCACATCTACAAGGTTCAATAGGTACTTTGATCTCCATGACTATAACACTTTGTAACATGGGAGCCATGATCGTCGTGGCCGCTTCCGAAACCATTTCCGATGCTGCGCTACTGTGATCATCATGCTCAGGTTCATGAACCTTATCAAGTTCCATTGTCCTCCCACTCAAATATTTCGCTAGAAACAATTTCTTGGAAATAAGCAAGTAATATCGACAAACACTTTTGTATTTGACTTTGATACGTCTCCGACGTATCGATAATTTCTTATGTTCCATGCCATATTATTGATGATACCTACATGTTTTATGCACACTTTATGTCATATTTGTGCATTTTCTGGAACTAACCTATTAACAAGATGCCGAAGTGCCGCTTGCTCGTTTTCTGCTGTTTTTGGTTCCAGAAATCCTAGTAACGAAATATTCTCGGAATTGGACGAAATCAAGACCCAGAGGCCTATTTTGCCACGAACCTTCCAGAAGACCGAAGAGCATACGAAGTGGGGCCACGAAGTGGCGACACTACAAGGCGGCGCGGCCAAGGGGGGGCCTGCGCCGCCCTATGGTGTGGGCCCCTCGTCAGCCCTCCGACTCTGCCCTTCCGCCTACTTAAAGCCTCCGTCGCGAAACCCCTGAGAGCGAAAAACCACGATATGGAAAACCTTCCAGAGACGCCGCCGCCGCCAATCCCATCTCGGGGGATTCTGGAGATCTCCTCCGGCACCCTGCCGGAGAGGGGATTCATCTCCCGGAGGACTCTACACCGCCATGGTCGCCTCCGGAGTGATGAGTGAGTAGTTCACCCCTGGACTATGGGTCCATAGCAGTAGCTAGATGGTTGTCTTCTCCCCATTGTGCTATCATTGTTGGATCTTGTGAGCTGCCTAACATGATCAAGATCATCTATCTGTAATACTCTATGTTGTGTTTGTCGGGATCCGATGGATAGAGAATACCATGTTATGTTAATTATCAAGTTATTACATATGTGTTGTTTATGATCTTGCATGCTCTCCGTTATTAGTAGAGGCTCTGGCCAAGTTTTTGCTCTTAACTCCAAGAGGGAGTATTTATGCTCGATAGTGGGTTCATGCCTCGCATTGACACCGGGACAGCGGATGTAAAGTTCTAAGGTTGTGTTGTGCTGTTGCCACTAGGGATAAAACATTGGCGCTATGTCCGAGGATGTAGTTGTTGATTACATTACGCACCATACTTAATGCAATTGTCCGTTGTTTAGCAACTTAATACCGGAGGGGGTTCGGACGATAACCTGAAGGTGGACTTTTTAGGCATAGATGCAGTTGGATGGCGGTCTATGTACTTTGTCGTAATGCCCAATTAAATCTCACTATACTTATCATGACATGTATGTGCATTTATATGCCCTCTCTATTTGTCAATTGCCCGACTCGTAATTTGTTCACCCAACATGCTTTTATCTTATGGGAGAGACACCTCTAGTGAACTCGTGGACCCCGGTCCATTCTTTAATACTGAAATACAAATCTGCTGCAAAACTTGTTTTACTATTTTCTCTGCAAACAATCATCTTCCACACAATACGGTTAATCCTTTGTTACAGCAAGCCGGTGAGATTAACAACCTCACTGTTTCGTTGGGGCAAAGTACTTTGGTTGTGTTGTGCAGGTTCCACGTTGGCGCCGGAATCTCTGGTCACTAGTAGGAAAAGCATATGAGTTACTTTGGCTGCTGCGGCAAACAAGAAAGGACCGGAGTGTTTTCGGTGCCACAAAACAGGTCACTGTATCAATGATTGTATAGCTGAATTATGTGACTGTTGTCAGAGTGCTGATCATGCAACTCGAGACTGTCCTACTCTGCGTGCTCCAAAACCGAGAATTGCTGTCTATGGGGTTGGTCATGTGGACTTAACTTTTTGGAAGATACCTCTTTCTGGTGATGTTCGGCCTCGTGTTGAGAATACTAGGTTGGGAAGAGTGGCAGTTGAGGGTGGGATCATGACCATACCTGAACTAATAGCACAGTTGCAATTTTTGATGCCTGATGACCATTACCAATGGGATGTTCAACAGATGGAAGATAATGTATTCAGGGTCAATTTTCCAAGTAGAAGTGACTTGGTGAAGGCGCAACATTTTGGCAAATTTTGTGTGCCGAGATCACAAATTACTTTGTCATTTGATTTTTGGAGAAAGGATGTTGAACCAGTTTGGACGGCAGAAGAGGTGTGGGTCAGAGTTCATGGTTTCCCTCCTTTTGCTCTCGACGAAATTGTAGCTTTATGGGCTTTTGGCGATATTTTCGGTGAGACTACAGATATTGATATACCTTATACAAGGGCTAATAATGTATTAAGAATCCGCATCAGTTGTTTGGATCCTGCTCTTATTCCAACTAGCCTTGATGTCAAGATTCGCAACGATTTTTTCCGACTCAGTTTTGAAGTCGAGGGTTTAAGAGCTCCAACAACACAGGAGGACAATGTGTCCGAGGATATGCATAAGGATGATGATATGGACCATGATGGTCCTACCAACAATCCTGGAGATGATATTGACAGAGAAGTCAAGAGGAAGAAGAATGAGGAGGAAAGCAAAGATACTGATTATGAACCTTCACATCCAGCTACTTCGGCTGGTACCTCTAATGCTGTATCTCTGACTCAGTTGGCTCAAGATAATGATAATATGGCTGTAGATGCTACACCTAGGTATGATAATGATAATGCGTTTACATCTTCAGATTGTGATTTTGTTTCTTCGAATCCTAAATGTCTTGATCCGTTTTTTAGAGCCGCGGTGAATCTGGATATGTGTACTGGGAGTTTGATCTCTTTGAACCCGGCTGAAAGCAACCTTGATGAGCTGGGGCGTGATCGTACGCTTGCTGGGCAAGAGGGCAGCGTGGTGTTACCTGATGATCGGATGGGGACGGAGGCTGCTGTGTGTGTGCATGGCACATGCACACAGCGAACGTCCATGGAGACGGTGGCTGCTGTGTGTGTGCATGACACATGCACACAGCGGACGGTGATCGGGCCACAGGGCGAGGAGGTGCATGGTGCTTGCACAGGCGCCGTAGGCACGTCGATCGGGTCGCCGACCAGCGCGGTGCATGGCACATGCAGTCTGGGCTCGCCACGCACGGTTTGCTCGTCGCCGGCGCGGGTTTCTTCCTCGCCGATTAATTTACCATCACAGGGTAATGCATCAAAGGGTCTTACACCAAAACGTACGTATGTGCACACGGTAACACCAAAACGGAATGCTCAGACGAGTACAATTGTTTCTCCCATGCCAATGCCGGTTATGGATATGGTTAGTCATAAAGATGATTTATCTTCTGTCTTACTTGATAATGATTCTGGTACAACATGTTCAAAGTCTTTTGTATTACAGGCAAATTTGGCTACCAAGAAGAGCACAACACCGGGTATAATGACCACACCGGTATCTCCAGCTTTATTCTCTGATGAGGTGATTGCGTTTGGAGGCATTAAATCACAGACGGCAAAAGGTATAAGGTCAAGTGGAAGACTTAGAGCGCAACCAAATGCGGATGCGACTCAGCTTGAAAAAGCTATGCTACTGGCTCAAAGGCGTAATGAAAGCTTTGCGCAAGGTATTTCTCAGCCACACTCGATACTTAATTTTTCAGATGCACAAATTATCCATAATGCTACTGTTTTGGGGGTCTCTATGGGTAGTTCATCTACAGAGAAAATTAATGCGGCACGTATAATTAAAGATAATGAATTTCAAAGGACACTAACTATCCTGGAAAAGAATGAGTCTATGTTGGATAAAAGGGGGGAACAATTACCTTGTCTTATTGTCTCACGTGCGTCTGAATTAGTTGGGGATCTAGATGATGATGATTTTCCATTAGATGCCGAATTGCTTTGTGCATCTCCTGTAACAAATAAGACAAAACGTAATAAAAAGAAAAAGTCTTATGATAAGACTAAGGTTAGACGAAGCAACAGAATTCGGAATAAAGTTTATAATTAGATGGCAATGAATTCTCTGTGTGGATTGACATGGAATAGTGAGGGCTTTGGGGATCCGGGAAAACACCTTTTTGTCAGAGAAGCTATTAGAGAACATCGGTTAGATTATATAGCACTTTTGGAGACAGGAAGATCGAATTTTACTGTTCCTTTCCTTAGAGATTTATCTTGCGGGAAGGAGTTTAGTTGGTTCTGTTTGCCACCTCAGGGACGGTCGGGAGGTATTTTGGTCGGCATTAATACTAACACTTTAAAAGTTACTACTGTAGTTAATGGTGAATTCTGTGTCAAATTATCATTAAAATCAAAAATCGACGGTTTTGAGTGGGTCTTGGTACCAGTATATGGAGCTGCCCAGGATTCTCTTAAACATGTTTTCTTGTCTGAGTTGGTGCGTCTATGTGAGGTCGAGTCTCTACCTTTGCTTCTAGCCGGAGATTTTAATATACTTCGAAAACCTTAGGATAAAAGTAATGATAATTATAATCCTCGATGGCCCTTCATTTTTAATGCCATTATTGAAAGTTTAAATTTGAAGGAAATTGCACTCTCGGGTCGTCAATATACTTGGGCTAGTAGGCGAGTGATACCAACTTATGAAAAGCTAGATCGTGTGCTCGCTAGTGTGGAGTGGGAACAAAAATTCCCATTGGTGTCGGTAAGGGCTTTATCTAGGTCGGGGTCTGATCACACACCTCTTCTTATTGATTCGGGAAACCATGCACACTTAGGAAACAAAGCTCGTTTCTCTTTTGAGTTGTCTTGGTTGCAACAGGACGGTTTTTATGATTTGGTGGCAGCTGAGTGGGCTGCAGCCCCAATGGGGGTCTCACCAATCGATACTTGGCAAAAAAAGATTAGGCACTTACGAAGATTTTTAAGGGGGTGGGCGAAAAATCTTAGTGGAAAATATAAACTAGAAAAAGAGAGGTTACTGCAAATTATTGATTTCCTGGATATTAAGGCGGAGACTTGCCCTTTATCTAATGTTGAGAGGGATGAGTTAAAAATGGCTAATGATAAGTTGAATAAACTTAGGAGGTCGGAAGAAACCAAATGGGCACAGAGAGCCAAGGTTAAGTATATACAAGAAGGGGGAGATAATACAAAATATTTTCACCTAATTGCTAATGGGAAGCATAGGAAGAAGAAAATTTTTCAACTCGAACAAGAGGAGGGTACGATTGTTGGGGATGAGAACCTAAAAACTTATATTACGGAATACTACAAAACACTTTTTGGCGAGCCGCAACACAGTTCAACACTAATGATGGAGGATAGAGTTGATGATATTCCTCAAGTTTCTGTGGCCGAAAATGAGCTTCTGATCAAAGACTACTCTCTCGAGGAAGTTTATGAGGCGATCTCACAGATGAAACATAATAAAGCGCCGGGGCCAGATGGGTTTCCGGCAGAGTTTTATCAAACCTTTTGGGAAGTAATTAAATTGGATTTAATGGCGCTTTTTATTTCCTTCCAAAGAGGAGAATTACCTTTACATAGGCTTAATTTTGGGGTTATTACTTTGCTTCCAAAAAAAGATAATGCGACACAAATACAACAATATCGTCCTATTTGTTTACTTAATGTGATATTTAAGATCTTTACTAAAGTGGCTACTATTCGAATTTCAGAGGTAGCTCATAATGTAATCAAACCTAGTCAAACTGCATTCATGCCAGGCAGACATATTTTAGAGGGAGTGGTTGTGCTTCATGAATCCATTCATGAACTGCATAGGAAAAAGTTAGATGGTGTTCTTTTCAAAATTGACTTTGAGAAGGCGTATGATAAAGTTAAATGGCCGTTTTTACAACAAGTATTGCGTATGAAGGGGTTTGATGAGATCTGGTGTGATAGAATTAAACAGTATGTGCAAGGAGGGAGTGTGGGGATTAGGGTCAATGATGATATTGGCCATAATTTCCAAACTAGGAAGGGTTTGAGACAGGGTGATCCTTTATCTCCGATTCTTTTTAACATTGTGGCGGATATGCTAGCTATTATTATTGCACGGGCTAAGGAAGCGGGTCAGATTGGGGGTCTTCTACCTCATCTAGTCGAGGGGGGAATTTCTATCCTACAATATGCTGATGATACCATTTTATTCATGGAACATGATATTGTTAAAGCACTAAATATGAAATTAATTCTATGTATATTTGAGCAGCTTTCTGGTCTGAAAATTAATTTTCATAAAAGTGAGATATTTTGTTTTGGTAAAGCAAAGGATATTGAACAACAATATATGCAGATTTTTGGTTGTGAAGCGGGCGCTTTACCTTTTAAATATTTGGGTATACCTATCCATCACCGAACTTTGAGAAATGCTGAATGGAATCCGGTTGAAAGCCGTTTTGCTTCAAAATTAGGGTGCTGGCGTAGTAAAATGCTTTCTTATGGCGATAGGTTGGTTCTCATTAATTCGGTGTTAACAAGTCTATCAATGTTTATGTTATCATTCATGGAGATACCTGTGGGGGTTAGAAAAAGACTAGATTATTATAGATCTAATTTCTTCTGGCAATCTGATGAAAAAAAGAAAAGATATAGGCTCTCTAAATGGAACATAATCTGTAGACCGAAAGATCAGGGGGGTTTGGGTATTGAAGTTCTGGAATTAAAGAACAAATGCTTACTGAGTAAATGGCTATACAAACTTCTTACTGAAGAGGGGATGTGGCAACAAATTCTGCACAACAAGTATCTACACTCTAAAACTTTACCGCAAGTTGAGGCAAAGCCTACTGATTCGCCTTTTTGGAAAGGTCTTATGAGAGTAAAATCTGATTTTTTTAGTAGAGGATTTTTCAAAGTTGGCGATGGTAGCTCGGTACGATTTTGGGAAGATGTCTGGTTAGGGGATGTTCCACTATCACAACAGTATCCCTCCCTTTACAATATTGCACAACATAGAGATGTTCTGGTTTCTACAGTTTTGGCTCAAAATCCGTTGAATATTACTTTCAGGAGAGGTCTTAATGATCATAAATACACTGAGTGGTTGCATTTGTGTCAACGACTTATTACTATTAATCTCACTAATGAACCTGATAAGTTTGTATGGAAGCTTACAGATTCGGGAGTATTCACCGTTAAGTCTATGTATCTAGACTATATGAATGGTCATACTAGATTCCTACGCAAATATTTGTGGAAACTCAAGATCCCCCTAAAAATAAAAATTTTCATGTGGTTTCTTAACAATAAGGTCTTACTTACTAAAGACAATTTGGCAAAACGTAGATGGACAGGCTCTCAAAAGTGTTGTTTCTGTGATACAAATGAAACTGTGCATCATTTGTTCCTTGCATGCCCCTTTGCTACTATCATTTGGCGGATGATTTACTTTGCCTATAATATTCCGCCACCTAAGAGCATCAATAATATGTTTGGGAACTGGTTGTATGGAGTTCCGAAGAAAGATAAACTGAAAATTAGGATTGGTATATCTGCTATATGCTGGACAATATGGAACACTAGAAATGGTATGATTTTTAATAATCAAAAGGGTACTAACTTTTTGCAGAGTTATTCTTCGAGCTGTGCAAAGGATACGGTTATGGGCTTTCCTGCTACCGGAGGATCAGCGCAAGGATATGGATACCGGATGCAACAGACTCGCTGGTGCTTACTCAGGATTTCTACTACCAGTGCTACCGGGTGGCGACACAATAATAGGATAGAGTATGGCTAGCCTATTTAGATGTTTGCTGTTCCGTTGGTTGATTTATGTGGCAACCAAGTCAGACCCATGATTGTATTTTCCCTATGACTTTCGTACTTGTTACTTGATACTTGATACTCTATATGTTTAATAAAAGGCTGTGTGCATCGATTGATGCAGAGGCTGGGGCTGCCGCTCCTTTATCGAAAAAATATGCTTTATTACTACCGTTGACAAAATTGTTTCATGTTTTCAAAATAAAAGCTCTAGCACAAATATAGCAATCGATGCTTTCCTCTTTGAAGGACCATTCTTTTTTACTTTTATGTTGAGTCAGTTCACCTATCTCTCTCCACCTCAAGAAGCAAACACTTTTGTGAACTGTGCATTGATTCCTACATACTTGCATATTGCACTTGTTATATTACTCTATGTTGACAATTATCCATGAGATATACATGTTACAAGTTGAAAGCAACCGCTGAAACTTAATCTTCCTTTGTGTTGCTTCAATGCCTTTACTTTGATTTATTGCTTTATGAGTTAACTCTTATGCAAGACTTATTGATGCTTGTCTTGAAGTACTATTCATGAAAAGTCTTTGCTTTATGATTCACTTGTTTACTCATGTCATTACCATTGTTTTGATCGCTGCATCCACTACATATGTTTACAAATAGTATGATCAAGGTTATGATGGCATGTCACTTCGTAAATTATCTTTGTTATCGTTTTACCTGCTCTGGACGAGCAGAACTAAGCTTGGGGATGCTTGATACGTCTCCGACGTATCGATAATTTCTTATGTTCCATGCCATATTATTGATAATACCTACATGTTTTATGCACACTTTATGTCATATTTGTGCATTTTCTGGAACTAACCTATTAACAAGATGTCGAAGTGCCAGTTGCTGTTTTCTGCTGTTTTTGGTTCCAGAAATCCTAGTAACGAAATATTCTCGGAATTGGACGAAATCAAGACCCAGGGGCCTATTTTGCCACGAACCTTCCAGAAGACCGAAGAGCATATGAAGTGGGGCCACGAGGTGGCGACACCACAAGGCGGCGCGGCCAAGGGGGGCCCGCGCCGCCCTATGGTGTGGGCCCCTCGTCAGCCCTCCGACTCTGCCCTTCCGCCTACTTAAAGCCTCCATCGCGAAATCCCTGAGAGCGAAAACCCACGATACGGAAAACCTTCCAGAGACGCCGCCACCGCCAATCCCATCTCGGGGGATTCTGGAGATCTCCTCCGGCACCCTGCCGGAGAGGGGATTCATCTCCCGGAGGACTCTACACCGACATGGTCGCCTCCGGAGTGATGAGTGAGTAGTTCACCCTGGACTATGGGTCCATAGCAGTAGCTAGATGGTTGTCTTCTCCTCATTGTGCTTCATTGTTGGATCTTGTGAGCTGCCTAACATGATAAAGATCATCTATCTGTAATACTCTATGTTGTGTTTGTCGGGATCCGATGGATAGAGAATACCATGTTATGTTAATTATCAAGTTATTACATATGTGTTGTTTATGATCTTGCATGCTCTCCGTTATTAGTAGAGGCTCTGGCCAAGTTTTTGCTCTTAACTCCAAGAGGGAGTATTTATGCTCGATAGTGGGTTCATGGCTGCATTGACACCTGGGACAGTGATGTAAAGTTCTAAGGTTGTGTTGTGCTGTTGCCACTAGGGATAAAACATTGGCGCTATGTCCAAGGATGTAGTTGTTGATTACATTACACACCATACTTAATGCAATTGTCTCGTTGTTTAGCAACTTAATACCGGAGGGGTTCGGACGATAACCTGAAGGTGGACTTTTTAGGCATAGATGCAGTTGGATGGCGGTCTATGTACTTTTTCGTAATGCCCAATTAAATCTCACTATACTTATCATGACATGTATGTGCATTGTTATGCCCTCTCTATTTGTCAATTGCCCGACTGTAATTTGTTCACCCAACATGCTTTTATCTTATGGGAGAGACACCTCTAGTGAACTGTGGACCCCGGTCCATTCTTTAATACCGAAATACAAATCTGCTGCAATACTTGTTTTACCTGTTTTCTCTCGCAAACAATCATCTTCCACACAATACGGTTAATCCTTTGTTACGAGCAAGCCGGTGAGATTGACAACCTCACTTGTTTCGTTGGGGCAAAGTACTTTGGTTGTGTTGTGCAGGTTCCATGTTGGCGCCGGAATCTCCGGTGTTGCGCCGCACTACATCCCGCCGCCATCAACCTTCAACGTGCTTCTTGGCTCCTCCTGGTTCGATAAACCTTGGTTTCTTTCTGAGGGAAAACTTGCTGTTGTGCGCATCATACCTTCCTCTTGGGGTTCCCCAACGAACGTGTGAAATACACGCCATCAGACTTCATAATGGAAAGAATTCCCAATTTGTTCTCTGGGATAACCAACAAAGACATTCATCCGATTTTGGTTGTAAACTCATTTACTTATGCTATGCATACCAAAATTTAAGAAATGACTATTAGGGCTTATACCCATGCCATAACTCGTATGGTGTCATTTCAACGGATCATGGTGATGCTCTATTCAGTGTAAAAGCGGTAGTCTCTAAAGCATAATCCACAAAAAATATAATAGCGTCATTTTATTTTATCTTATCTTTAACCCAACAAGGTTTGGATACGTCTCTCAGATACTCCATCATCACTATGATACTCCAAGAAACGTGAGGTGTAGAACAATTTTATAAATCTCTTAGATGTTCGCTAAAATTCGTAATTCAAATATTTCCACCATGATCCAATCATAGATATTTGAATTTTCTATTACGATAATTTCCACTTCATGCTGAAATTTATTTGAATCCATTCAAATGTTTCAAACTTCTTCCTTAACGAATAAATATATCAACATATATATACTCAATTCATTGTTGGAAGTTTTCATGAAGTAGAAGAATCTCCCGCACACAACTATGCCCAGTGAACCACATACATCATCATGTATGTTTCCACTAAGTTAGTTGCCCGTTCAACTCTTGGCCTATGAACGGTATTTCAATCATTTTCTTTAGAAGAGATTTGCAAGCGCCAAACGATTCAAAAATCAAATGACTCCAAAAATCCATTTGCATGGAGTTCCTTCATGCGTTCCTTTCTAACATGACCTAAATGGCGGTTCCACTAATGAGTGGAATTCACATCATTTTCCTTATGGCATTTTAGCGTCAGTGTTATGTATGTGTGTTTCACCATAAAGACTTATAATAACTTATCCATCGTACATGGAATACTGTCAAAACTTGAACAACTCATTGTTTTCATTTGACCAGAACAAAACAACAATTATAAAGTTCTTTATTATAAATATGAAGGGCGAGGTAGAATGCCAATGACGAACACAATAACACTTTATTTTGTTCTAGACGTGCATTCCTACCATATTCCTTGTCAGTCACTTAGGCTATTGTATTCTTGTATTGCGTTGTTTTGTATGACACCTCATACCAACCAATATGGTACAAATACCCAAGAATTTCATTGTGTGACCAAACTAAGAATACATTCATAACATGTGTATCATCTATATACACCTGAGCTAGACTTTTTAGTCTTTTCTTTCTTTCTGCCAAAAAATCTTTTGTAGTTTCTCTTTTAGCTTTCCTCATTCTCAGAAAACACTTTACCTTCAATAAACTCTAAGTCCGTTGGTAAATTACCAATAACCTTGAGGTTCTTACTTTGAAGTTGATCATCACATGACAAGTGTTCCAGATTTCACTATTAGTAACTTTTAATGTGATGAACAATTTCACTCATAATTTTATCCATCAAATCATGGCGACTTTCCGAGACCATGTCTGTACATGTTAGGCTCGTAAAGTTTAACCTTAGTATTCGCATGTGCAAATCTGGCTTGCACCCGTTGTATGCACACGTAGAATCTATAACACCCGATCATCACGTGATGCTTCGAAACGACGAGTCTTAGCAACGGTGCATACTAAGGACGATCACTTCATGGATATGAGAATATCGTTAGTGCCCAACTAGTTGGAGGATTGGGACGTCTATCGTCTTCAACCTTCGTACATTCCCATAAAACTTATGAGTTTATGTAGTCTCACTAGATTATATTCTATCATCTTGCAATAAGGTCTTAGATATCTCATATATCTCATACCTCGCTTATTTCTGAAAACAAAATTTTCAGCTCCTTACTTTTCAAACGGATTTTAACTTCAAGTTTCACGGAGACAAGATGATTTTAGGTACTAATTGAAACCATTATTCTTTGAATCAGCAATGTGAGGTTTACTAAAAGTTTGCAATAGGACTTAATCATTTCTTGATTCTTTAACAAAACGGTACCAGTCCGTAAAGTTACTTGTCAGACTTAAAAGTATTTCTATCTCAATTACAAGACTAGCGCATGGTAGAAAACGGATGCCAATTCTACAAATTTAATTCAAAATACTATTCAGACTATGTTCATGATAATTAGTTCAAGTTTTAATCTAATTACTAATGAACTCCCACTTAATACAACATCCCTCATAGTTGTTTAGTGGCACACGATCCATATCCACTACACCAAAACTGATCATCACGTGAGATGATGTAGCTTCAATGGTGAACATCAACATGTTGATCATATCATCCATATGACTCGTGTTCAACCTTTCGGTTTCCTGTGTTCCGAGGCCATGTCTGTACACGCTAGGCTCGTCAAGCAAACACAAGTATTTCCGCGTGTTCAACATGGCTTACACCCGTTGTATGTGAACGTAGAATCTATCACATCCGATCATCACGAGATGCTTCAAAACGACGAATTGTAGCAACGGTGCATACGAGGGGAGAACAATTCATTATCTTGATATTAATGTGAGGGATCATCTTATAATGCTACCGTCGCGATCTAAGCAAAATAAGATGCATAAAGGATTAACATCACATGCAATTCATAATGTGATATGATATGGCCCTTTAGTCTTTGCGCCTTTGATCTTCATCTCCAAAGCACGGACATGATCTTCATCATCGTCGGCGTAGCGTCAAGGTCCATGGCGCCGTCTTCATGGTTGTTCACCGTGTGTAGCAACTATTACAACTACTTTGAAATAATACTACAACATGAAATATAAAGACAACCATAAGGCTCCTGTCGGTTGCCACAATACAATAATGATCATCTCATACATATTCATCATCACATCATGGCCATATCACATCAACAAATCCTGCAAAAACAAGTTAGACGCCTCTAATTTGGTTTGCATATTTTACGTGGTTTAGGGTTTTCGAGTAGGATCCAATCTACCTACAAACATGAACCACAACGGTGATACTAGTGTTGTCAATAGAAAGAGTAGATTGAATCTTCACTATGGTGGGAGAGACAGACACCCGCAAAGCCACTTATGCAATACAAGTTGCATGTCAAGCGTGGAGCAAGTCTCATGAACGCGGTCATGTAAAGTTAGCCCGGGCCACTTCATCCCACCATCCCGCAAGATGCAAAGTACACACAACTAAAGACAACAAAAGAATCAACGCCCACAAAACCATTGTGTTCTACTCGTGGAACCAATCTATGCATAGACACGGCTCTGATACCACTGTTGGGATTCGTAGCATAGAAAACAAAAAAATTCCTACCGCAAGAACGAATAACAAGCCAAGATCTAATCTAGTAGATGGTAGCAACAAGGTGAAGATCAACATACCCTCGAAGATCGCTAAGCGTTAACGAGATAAATCTCGTGGTGGATGTAGACGATCACTTGCCGCTTTCAAAAGCGCGTAGAAGATCTTGACGATGCCACAATCGGGCAGCACCTCCGCACTCGGTCACACGTACGGTGTTGATGAAGCATCCTTCTCCCCATTCCAGCGGGCAGCGGATGTAGTAGATCCTCCTCGGAATCCCGCCAGCACGACGGCGTGGTGACGGTGGTGGTGGAGATCTCCGGCAGGGCTTCGCCGTAAGCGTTTCGGGAGAAGAAGGAGGATGGAGTAGCTAGGGTTTGGGGAGAGGGGGCAGCTAGGGCGCCGGCCTTGGTGCCTCCTGATGGTGCGGCCAATGTGGTGGCCGGCCCCCTCCCTCTCTCCCTCATTATATAGGTGGAACCCCAAGGGTTAGCCCTAGAATCCGAATAGGAGTCCAACTCCCAAACCTTCCAAAGGGCAAAACCTAGGGGGAGTGGGACTCCCCTCTTTCCTTCTCACTTGGTCGGCCAAGGAGGTGGAGTCCACCATGGACTCCACCCTCCCACTTGGCAAGTTAGGGTTGGTGGAGTCCAACCGGGACTCCGCCTTCCATAGTGATTTCTTCCGGAAGGTTCTAGAACATTCTAGCGCCTTCCATAAATGCACCGGATCATTTCCAAACTTGGGAAGTGACTTCCTATATATGAATCTTATTCTCCGGACCATTCCGGAACTCCTCATGATGTTTGGATCCTATCCGAGACTCCGAACAACATTTGAACTCCATTCCATATTCCATATCTACTTAAAACGACATCAAACCTTAAGTGTGTCACCCTACGGTTCGTGAACTATGCAGACATGGTTGAGACTCTTCTCTGACCAATAACTAATAGCGGGACCCGGAGATCCATAATAGCTCCCACATATTCAACGATGACTTCGTGATCGAAACAACCATTCACATACGATACCGATTCCCTTTGTCACGCGATATATTACTTATCCGAAGTTTGATCGTCGGTATCTCCATACCTAGTTCAACCTCGTTACCGATAAGTACTCTTTACTCGTACTGTGATATGATATCCCTTGTGAACCAGTCACATGCTTGCAAGCTAATTATATATCATTCCACCGAGAGGGCCCAGAGTATATCTATCCCTCACGGGATGGACAAATCCCTCTCTTGACCCATATGCCTCAACTCATACTTTCCAAATACTTAATCCCATCTTTATAACCACCCATTTACGCAGTGGCGTTTGATGTAATCAAAGTACCCTTCCGGTGTAAGTGATTTACATGATCTCATGGTCGAAGGACTAGGTAACTATGTATCGAAAGCTTATAGAAAGTTTGAACTTAATGACTTGATCTTATGCTATTCTTATTTGGGTGTATGTCCATTATATCATTCACACAATGACATAACCTTGTTATTAACAACATCCATTGTTCATGATCACGAAACCATGATCATCTATTAATCAACAAGCTAGTTATACAAGAGGTTTACTAGGGACTCTTTGTTGTTTACATAACACACATGTATCAATGTTTCGGTTAATACAATTATAGCATGGGATGTAAACATTTATCATGAACACCAAGATATAAGAATAACTAATTTATTATTGCCTCTTGGGCATATCTCCAACACTACTTGCCCTCTACTTCCACGAAAACCCAAGTGTACAACTTGTAGGCATTGACAAGTTAATCCCTTGTCAATTGGCGCCGTCTGTGGGAATTGGAGGCGACAAGGAGACGATCTCGATGGCATCATCAACATCCTCGACAACATCTTCGGTGGCAAGCAACGCGATGGACAGAGGTAAACAGATCGAAACTGGTCTAGTCGATTTTTTTCCTCACCCGCCCTCCCGTGTGGATGCATATGCGTATCTGGAGGAGCCTATGGAGATGACGTTCGGGAGGTTCCACTTCCGCTTCGAAAAGGAGGGATCTCACCGTCTCGTGATACCGGATTCTTCAGGATCGCTCGCGGTCGATTCTGATTTCTCGGGATCATCATCGTTCGAGTCAGGCGAAGAAGAGATCTCGCCGTCAAGCTTCACCAGGCCCGCTTCAAGCGGAAAACTCGTCAAGATCTTCGGCATTATGTCCTTCGGGTCGTCTGCGGACTAAAATATAAGTAGCGACTTAGACAGCGTCGACAACTTCGATTTCATCGACAGATCTACTTTTGTTCGGGAGGTCCTCGTCGATCTATACGATGGTGTCACCGACCCCGAAGAAAATCAAACTCCAAGATATCATCAAGTCTATGTAATCGGAGAGACAAGTCGACCAGAGGTGGAGACATCAGAGGCTTTCGATGATTTGGGAAATCCATACATCGATCTCGCTGACCTTATGCGAGGTTTGGGCACCAAATATGTCGGTCCTACAACACGACAGATGGTGCAACTTCCGCAAGCAGCTTGGGACAGAGCGGCAAAAGCCATAGACGGCACAGAGCCGATGACTACGGCTGCCACAACTGAAGAGTTGCAAGCGTACCAATATAAACTCGCCCGTGCTGGACGAGAACTCGAAAAACAGAGAGCCGAGCTGGAAAAGAGGAGAGCCGCAGCTTCCGCGTCAAGCCGAAGAAGGGCAGAGCTCAGCCGACATTTAGGAACTTCGGAATCCAATCACAGAGCAACACGTAACAGAGCAAGATCTCGCCTAGCGCATCTACCTGAGCAAGAAAGAGAGCAGTTGATCCAAAATTTCGACATTTCATTTATGTCGATCGATACAAGAGGGAATATCATCCCCAAAACACCGGAAGCTGGATACATGGCGACACAAGCCTTTATATTAGCATCACAACCTCCTGCAGGAGACCCGAGAGAGCCACTGTACCAGATGGCCATCGCAGGAGTAGGAGTCATGGGGGTTGCATTCGCGAGTCCAAGCACACCACAACCCGATAGTGCTCCAAGGCGAAATAGTCCGCGACCTACCACGGCGACGCGTGATCCTCCACGGACATACGCGACAAGAAATACAGAGGCACAAGATCGGGTGGATAGATCAAGGGAGAACAGATCTAGGCGACATTCGCGAGAAGTTGCGGAAGAGGATATGTGCGGACTTCCTTGCTTTACTCGACGAGTTCGCAGGACAAAAGTTCCATCTGGCTTCAAGCTGCCAGACAGTTACAAAAAATTCGACGGTCTGCAAGATCTCGAAAATTGGTTGATCGACTACCTGGAAACAGTGAAGTTGTTGGGTGAACCAGGGAAACATCCATGCAAAGTGTCCAAGTCCACCTTAGTGGAGCCGCAAGATCCTGGATTAAGAAATTGCCAATGGGATTCATCGATAGTTGGGAACCTTTCGAGGACTTGTTTGTGAAATTTTTTCGTTCCACGTGCAAGAAACCTGCGTCCATTGAGCAGCTAAGGGCGTGCAAGCAGAAATATGGCGAGTCAATGAGAGCGTACATCCAGCGGTGGAACATCATCAAGAATTCCGCGGAGAACGTATCCGATGAAAGAGCGATCGATGCATTTGTTGGAGGGATCCAAAGGAAGGACCTAATCGAGGATTTGAACCGGACCAACCTAAGAACAATGGCTGATCTTATGGATATAGCAAATCGCTGGGCAGATGGAGAAGATGCCGTGCATAACAAACGGAACAGGTCACCCGACGAAGATCGTAACAGGAACAACAATCAAAATAGATGGCGATTTGCTCGACAATACGCTGACTACGACGGTCCCAGCCAAGTGGTGGCTGGCTTCCGAGGAAGTAGTGGAGGAAATCATCGGGAGGAGTATCATAGAGATAGTGAGCAGCGCAGTGATCACAGAGACTCTCCAAGCTCCAGCAGACAAAATAATAGGCCAGGTTCCAGCGACCAATCAATATATCACCCGAAGATATGCTGAACGGACCATGCCAGATGAACTTTTACCTCGACAGTGACGGTAAAAGACAGTCGGGTCATCTTCAGAAGGACTGTCGAACTTTCCAAGCTTTGCACAGGTATGCAGGCAATGCCAATGTGCAAGTAGCAAACAGGGGGCACCCGCATGGGGCAAGAAGTGAGATCCACCTTCCACCTCCACCCGAAATTACCAATGAAAATCGGCATCAACTGCAACTTGCGGCAAACCCACAGAACGATCCTTACATCGACACAAACGGATCAGTAGCAATGATTCAAAAGGGCAGGCCTTCGAACAGAGCCCAAAAGGTGATCTCATGGCAAGTTTTCATGGCCGAAAAGATGCCTCCACCAACGATAGAGTATTTAAATTGGTCGAGTCAGGACATCGGGTTCACTCAAGTAGATCATCCGCCCCAAGTTCCGCGGCCAAGCCAATCAGCTATGATCCTGCCAGCGGTGATTGCAGGATTCGACGTTTCACGAGTATTCATAGATGGCGGAAGCAGTCTAAACCTCATGTTCGCGGATACATTGAGGAAGATGAATATATCTTTGGCAAATCTAAAACCAACAAATACAAGATTCCACGGGATCACACCAGAGAAGCCGAATTATCCATTGGGAAAAATAGATCTCGACGTTCAGTTTGGAACCCGACAAAATTACAGGAAGGAGAAGCTCGAGTTTGAAGTGGTAGATATTCCATCACAGTATCACGCGTTACTGGGACGACCCACTTACGCCAGGTTCATGGCAGTACCGCATTATACATATTTACTGTGGAGAATCCCTGGACCCAGCGGCCCAATCACGGTGAAGGGAAGCTTTGCTCTGGCAGATAAGTGTGACAAAGACTTTCACAGAATGTCAGAAACTTTCGGGATGCAAGCGGAGTATGCAGCGTCACAGTTGACAACTGATTATGATGTGCTACCCGACGGAGGAAGGCCACTTAAGGAGCAAACTTTCGACTGCGCTAAAAACTCCAAAGAAGTGCAGATCCACCCGACAGATCCAAAGAAGACGACATCTATCGCAACAAACCTGGATAGCACATAGGAAAGAGCGCTCGTAGAGTTCCTCCGTGAGCGCTGGGAAATCTTCGCATGGTGTCCAGCTGACATGCCAGGAGTAGCCAGGGAACTTGCCGAGCACCCTCCTAATCTGGATCCACGAGCCAGACCCATCAGACAACCTTTGCGGCGTTTTTCCGAGCCAAACCGCAAGGCAATTCTATCTGAGATAAATCGGCTTAGAGAGGCGAACTTCATTAAAGAGCTACATACCGAGGCCACATGGGTCGCCAACCCAGTGTTGGTCCCGAAGAAAAACATTGAGGTCCTTCGCATGTGCGTCAACTTTATGTGTCTCAATAAACACTGTCCAAAGGATCACTTTCCCCTCCCGAGGATCGATCAAATTATCGACTCCACGGTAGGCTGCGAACGTCTTTCCTTCCTGGATGCATATTCTGGTTCCAACCAGATCCGATTAAAAGAAGAAGATGAAGTCAAAACAGCTTTTATAACCCCTTACGGCGTGTTTTGTTACAGGACAATGCCCTTCGGGTTGAAAAACGCGGGAGCCACTTATCAGCGGATGATGCAAAAGTGTCTCGCCACGCAAATTGGAAAAAACGTTCAAGTATACATTGACGATGTCGTCATAACAACAAAACATAGTGCGTCTCTGATCGAGGATCTCAAGGAGACTGATACGTCTCAAACGTATCTATAATTTCTTATGTTCCATGCTACTTTTATGATGATACTCACATGTTTTATACACATTATATGTCGTTATTATGCAGTTTCCGGCACTAACCTATTGACGAGATGCCGAAGAGCCGGTTGTTGTTTTCTGCTGTTTTTGGTTTCAGAAATCCTAGTAAGGAAATATTCTCGGAATTGGACGAAATCAACGCCCAGGGGCCTATTTTTCCACGAAGCTTCCAGAAGTCCGAAGAGGAAACGAAGTGGGGCCACGAGGCGACGACACGCCAGGGCGGCGCGGCCCAGGCCCTGGCCGCGCGGCCCTGTTGTGTGGGTCCCCCGTGACGCCCCCTGACCTACCCTTCCGCCTACATATAGTCTTCGTCGCGAAACCCCCAGTACCGAGAGCCACGATACGGAAAACCTTCCAGAGACGCAGCCGCCGCCAATCCCATCTCGGGGGATTCAGGAGATCGCCTCCGGCACCCTGCCGGAGAGGGGAATCATCTCCCGGAGGTCTCTTCATCGCCATGACCGCCTCCGGATCGATGTGTGAGTAGTTCACCCCTGGACCATGGGTCCATAGCAGTAGCTAGATGGTCGTCTTCTCCTAATTGTGCTATCATGTTCGATCTTGTGAGCTGCCTATCATGATCAAGATCGTTTATTTGTAATCCTACATGTTGTGTTTGTTGGGATCCGATGGATATTGAATACTATGTCAAGTTGATTATCAATCTATCATATATGTTGTTTATGTTCTTGCATGCTCTCCGTTGCTAGTAGAGGCTCGGCCAAGTTGATACTTGTGACTCCAAGAGGGAGTATTTATGCTCGATAGTGGGTTCATGCCTCCATTAAATCCGGGACGAGTGACAGAAAGTTCTAAGGTTGTGGATGTGCTGTTGCCACTAGGGATAAAACATCGATGCTTTGTCTAAGGATATTTGTGTTGATTACATTACGCACCATACTTAATGCAATTGTCTGTTGCTTGCAACTTAATACCGGAAGGGGTTCGGATGATAACCTGAAAGTGGACTTTTTAGGCATAGATGCATGCTGGATGGCGGTCTATGTACTTTGTCGTAATGCCCTGATTAAATCTCATAGTACTCATCATGATATATGTATGTGCATTGTTATGCCTTCTTTATTTGTCAATTGCCCAACTGTAATTCGTTCACCCAACATGCTATTTATCTTATGGGAGAGACACCGCTAGTGAACTGTGGACCCCGGTCTATTCTTTACATCTGAAATACAATCTACTGCAATACTTGTTCTTTACTGTTCTTCGCAAACAATCATCTTCCACACAATACGGTTAATCCTTTGTTCACAGCAAGCCGGTGAGATTGACAACCTCACTGTTACGTTGGGGCAAAGTACTTTGGTTGTGTTGTGCAGGTTCCACGTTGGCGCCGGAATCCCTGGTGTTGCGCCACACTACACTTCGCCGCCATCAACCTTCAACGTGCTTCTTGGCTCCTCCTGGTTCGATAAACCTTGGTTTCTTTCTGAGGGAAAAGTTGCTACTGTCTGCATCACACCTTCCTCTTGGGGTTCCCAACGGACGTGTGTTAATTGCACGCATCAGAGACCTTTGACAACCTCGACAAATTCTGCCTCAAACTCAACCCAACGAAGTGTTCCTTTTGTGTTCCTGCGGGAGAACTCCTCGGATACTTGGTGTCAGCAAGAGGAATCGAGGCCAATCCGGAGAAAATCCAAGCCATTGTAACAATGAGGAGGCCAACCAAGCTAAAGGAAATACAACAGCTAACTGGCCGAGTCGCCGCTTTAAGAAGATTTGTCGCCAAGTTAGAAGAAAAAGTGTTGTCGTTTTACGCGCTGATCAAACAAGGGGAAAAGTTCGAGTGGGACGGGGAAGCAGACAGAGCTTTCGAAGATCTCAAGCGCACAATCTCGACACCCCCAATACTAGTGGCTCCGAAAGAATAAGAACCTCTCCTGTTGTATATCGCGGCCACGCCTCAGGTGGTTAGCACGGTCCTTTTGGTGGAACGAGAAGAAGAAGGAAAAAGTCATGGAGTTCAGCGGCCAGTATACTTCATCAGCGAAGTTTTGTCGCCATCAAAGCAAAGGTACCCGCAGTATCAGAAGCTAGCCTATGGCGTGTTCACAACAGCAAGAAAATTGCGACACTACTTTTCGGCACACTCGATCGTAGTTGTCAACGAAGCACCTCTCTCCAATATCCTGATCAATCCAGAAGCCACGGGGCGTGTTTCCCTTTGGGGAATAGAGCTCTCCCCCCGAGATATCACATATGAAAAAAGAAAGGCGATAAAGTCGCAGATTCTGCCAGACTTCATCGCGGAGTGGATGGAGCTGCAAAATACGGGACCCCCGGATTTATTGAGTACTTGGACCATGAACTTTGACGGGTCCAAGAGATTGGAGGGAGCTGGAGCAGGCGTGATACTTATATCACCCCAAGGCGACAAGATGAAGTACATACCGCGGATGACGTTCTCTAACGCATCCAATAATGAAGCAGAATATGAAGCACTGATACATGGGATGAAGATGGCAAAGGCGTGCGGGGCAACCCGCCTAAAAATCTTTGGCGACTATCTGTTGGTAGCTCAACAAGTGATGAACAAGTGCGACGCAGTTAACGACAGTATGATAGCATACAAGGAACTATACAATGAACTTGAGAAGCTCTTCGACGGCTGTGAAGTCAATCACTTCAGCAGATTCAGCAACGATGAAGCCGACGTTTTGGCAAACATCGGCTCGCAATGCCTGCCAATACCACCTGGTGTGTTTTGGGAAGAAATAAGTGAAAGATCTACCAAGCCGAAGAAAATGCCGAAGCAGTCGAAGAAAAAAGAGAAACTAAAAAAAGACTCGGGGCTGCAGCAGAGCCAGGAGCAAATATATCGGAAGACGAAGAAGACCCACACGAAGTTATGATGATAGAAGTCCCATGGATGCATGCCTACGTGGCATATATTACAAGAAACGTGATACCTGACGATCCAGTTGAAGCCAGGCGAGTCATCCGACGATCCAAAGCCTTCACTGTGATCAAAGGGGAATTGTACAAGCGAAGTATCTCGGGAGTATTGCAAAGGTGTGTAACACCCGAGGAAGGACGAATCATACTCAAGGATGTACACGAGGGAGTATGCGGCCACCACGAGAGAAGCCGAGCAATAGCAGCCAAAGTTTTCACAGCAGGATTTATTGGCTCACAGCAATAGAGGACGCGAAGGAAATAGTTCGCACGTGCAATGCGTGCTAGAGATTCGCGGCAAAGCCTCATTCCCCAGCAGCAGAACTAATGCCGATACCAATATCTTGGCCCTTTGCACAATGGGGACTCGACATGGTAGGAAAATTACACAAGGCTTGGCCTGGAGGATACGTATATTTGCTCGTGGCTGTCGACAAGTTTACCAAGTGGTTGAAGCAGTACCAGTAACTTCGGCAGATGCAGCATCAGTGGTGAGTTTCATCAAAGGCATAGTTTTTCGGTTTGGTGTACCAAACAGCATTGTCACCGACAATAGAAGAAACTTCACTTCCAAGGAGTTCAAAGCATATTGTGACGAAGTAGGCATCAAACTACACTTTGCGTCGGTAGCACACCCACAAACCAATGGCCAAGTCGAAAAAGCAAACGGCATCATCTGCAATGGAATCAAGAAGCGCTTGTTAACACCACTAGAAAAAGCTCGACACACCTAGCCAGAGGAGCTGCCAAGCGTCCTTTGGAGCATACGTACAACACCCAATACCGCAACGCAGGAAACCCCGTTTTTTCTGGTCCATGGAGCCGAAGCAGTGCTCCCGATAGAAATAGAGCATAATTCATCAAGAGTTGGGGAATACGATGAGGAAACTTTGAGAAAGGCGTTGGAGGACGATGTCGGTGCACTCGACGAAGCTAGAGATGAGGTGTTCTCGAGGGTCACCACATACGAACAGAACCTGAAGAACTACCACAGTCAACATTTGCGACCAAGGTCTTTTCAAATTGGTGACTTAGTTCTTCGGCTCACCCAAGATAGTCACGAGAAATTCGAATCCCCATGGATAGGACCTTACATCTTCACAGAAGTGACTTCGGGAGGTGCATACATGCTGAAGGATAAGAAGACAGGGAAGGAGGAATCAAATCCCTGGAACGTGGCGCAGCTCCGACATTTTTACGCATAGAAGCCGAAATATAGTTCCATATTGTAAGCATACAATGTACTGAAAAAGCTCGCGAGTTTTTAGACGAACTCTTTTCCTTTCAGGGCACCGAGTGGGGCTGAAAGGTTTTTAATGAGGTGGGCTCGCGATGTTGCAATATAGTAAAGATATTAGTGATATACATCTTTGCTTTTCGACAGACTCGGGGGCTTACAGCCCGAAGATTCAACATATACACAAGTCTTTACAATATACAACTTATAAGTTGTTTGCCTTGGTTTAAACACAAGTAGCAACAAACATAAACACAAGTAGCCACCGAAATGCTCGGGGTCTAGAAGAAGGAAAAAACAACCAAACCAGTTTCAAATATACATAGTACTTACAATATACAGGATTCCTTTTTCAGGAAAAATTCGACAAAAGAAACAGATCTTCAGTTAATTCTTATCAGGTCATCTATGTTCACCCTTTCATCTTCAGCAGTTGCACCCATGAAATCAGCATAATGACCTTTAATGAAGAAGTCAACATCCATTCGAATTAAATCGTCAATTATCTTCTCGGCTACGGGTGTCACCACATCGTCGATTTTGTCGACATTCCTCCTCTGTTTCCTCAGTTTGGCATGGCAAATTTCAACAATGTTGGACATATCTAACTTCGGGTAGTAGATCTGCAGCATGATCATAGCAAATCTAGCGCCAGCTATGAACTGGGCCTTTACAAAATCATGGATTCGATGAGCACTCTTGAATTTGTCCATCAAGTCACGAAGAGTTTTCGGCTGAAGGTTTCGAGGAAACATTGTATTATAGACCAGGGCCAGTGTCTTTGTGCAGAAGTCAAGATATTTCCGAACTTGGTCTGCGCGGTCTTGAAATCTGACAATTCGTCGGGTCCGATCTGGTGTAGCCCAAAAGCTGGAGTCATTTTCTAGAGCAAGTTTGACGAGAAGGTTTGCTCTCGCATCAACCCGTTGATCTTCGGCAGCAGCATCTAAAAAGGAGCCTATTCAACCAAAGGATCACAATGAGGATTGAAAACAAGAGAATAAGGGGAAAGAAGAGTAAAATTTGCGAGGCATACCCGCCATATCCAGACTCGCGTCAGTCATCAAGTCAAGTATATAATCTTCTCGAGAAACAGCTTGTGCAGCCTCAGCGACTGCAGCCTCTTTCAAAGTTAAAGCTTCCTGGGCCTGTTGAAGAGCTATTTTTTCACGCTCGGAGGATTTGCGGGACTGGTCCATAACAGTAATAGCTTGTTTCTTCATCGATTGAAGTTGCTGTCGAAGTTCACCCAGTTCTTGTGAAAAATCAACATGGGAAGAATCTTCAACAAAATCGTCGACACGGTTTTTCCTCGAGTGGGAAGTAGCAGGCGAAGAATCCAAGGGACCAGGTGCCGCAGTATAGTTGTCAAAAACCAACTGGAAAGAAAAATCTCGACATCAATCATTTTGCAAAATAGCATACCATTAATCATCAGGATATCCAAATGTTCATTACAAAAGTGGGCTCCTAGTGAACCAATAGTAAGCTGTCGCGAGTCACTACTAAGGCGACAACATCAAAAGAAGAGGAAAAAGGAAAAAAAATAGAGACAGGATGGTCTACTTGACCTCCGTCTTGGCAGTGCTGGTAGAACCGGCGGACTTTGGCGTGAAGAAGGCGATGATCTTCTTCGAGTGGGGCTTGGCGTCCTTCACCAGCGCCTTCCACTTGTCCTTGTTGATTTTGCCGGCGTCTCCAGCTTTGGCCCAGTCGACGTGTTGGCCGCTGTTGGCGATCAAAGCAATGGTCCCTTCAACGCCGATCTTTAGATTCTCGCGTTGATAGGCCAGAGCGAGGTCTTCTTTCGGCAGGAAGCGCTTGACAAGGTCAGAGAAGATTTCCGGCTCATTTTACTTAGAGAAAAAGTGAGGGAAGAGTCGCGAAAAGGCAGCCCTTGAATCGGAAAGGTTGGTGCGCGCCAGATCGCCCTGCAACTCAAGGATGGAAAGAGTGTCGAGAAGACGATCATCCTTAGGTGCTAGCAGCTCGAACCTTTCATCGTTCCTCCCAGCTGTAGCAAAATACATGTTCATCATCATACAGAAAAATAAACCAAGAGAAGTTTCCAGATAAGGAAATAACTTACGGAAAAAGCGCCGGCTTTGGGCTTCAAGCCGATCTATGATGCCCTGATCCCGCGCAATCTGCTCAACGATCTTGTCGCTTAATGAAGATTCCGCCTTGGAGAGGCGCTGGCGAAGTTTTTCTACAGAAGCAGCATCGGCCTGAGCCTTCTCGCGAGCCTCTTCGCTAAGTTTTAGCTTGGCCTCGAGAGCTTCAGCGCGCTCTTCGGCTCGCTATAGAGAAGCTAATGGAAAACAACAAGGTGAAGAATCATTAGTCAAGGGTTAAAAGAAAAGGGGCATGTTGAACAAGCAAGTTATCCAACATGTACCTTTCAAAATATTAGCCTCATTGCGGAACCCGATAGATTGGGAACCGAGGCGGATGAACTGATCCATTAAAGGTTGTCAAAAAATAATGTCGCAAAATAAATTCAGGAGAGAACATTCGAGAAAGGGGGAATAAAAAAGTTCGGGACAAACAAGGAAAAGCATGACAAGATGCAGCAAAATAGAGTACTGGAGATACTTACATCATTCACCAAAGGAGTCGAGGAACTCCCCAAAATAAGCGTCTGCTCATCGCCAGCCCCGACTTTGAGTCTTTTCGGATAAGGCGATCGGGGGCTGGGCGGTGGAGTCGACGTATCCATCATTTGCTGGGGGAGGCGAAGAATCTGCGGCAGCAAGACTTTCTTCGGAAAGGACCACGGTATTGGACGTGCTCGTTGGAGCTGTGCCAGTAACCGCGAGTTCTTCTTCCTCTTCCTCCTTATCGCCACTGTCAACATATGAACGTAAGCATAACAAGTAAACAGAGGTCGTGTCAAAGATAGTAACAAGCAAACTTACGAGCTAACTGAGCCTGCATCATCGTAAGGGTCAAAGGCACCTCCATCTTCAGGAGATGATTCTTCGGGAGCAGGTCCAGCAGGCTTGGAGGCGCTGGAGTCTTCGGTTTCACTCCTCTTTCTTTTGTTTCTAGGAGAAACATCGGAAGGAGGAGAGCGCATGGATTCAGAAGCATCTGTTTCCGTATCTTTGTCAGAAGAAGCCGCGGATTTGGGAGATCCCGCGACTTCAGCTTCAGGGGGAGAGGATTCTTGCGACTCATCATTAATGACGGTTCGCTCATCCACCTCTCCACCCTCAGGAAGGGGAGGAAGTGAAGAAAGAGTCGGGTGGTTCTGTCGAAAAAGAAGCAAATAAATACAAAGATACAAGGAAACAAGACAGTAGTCGAAAATCACAAGCACGACACGATGAAAAGGTACTTACTTCGGGGAGGGTGTGGTTGCCACTGTACGACTCCACGCGACAAGAAGCTGGGACTTCTTGTTTTTTGCTCAGCGAAGAAAAACGTCGAACAAGCCTCTCCAAGTCCTTCACAGAAAGGTCCTCGGATACGCGATCAACATCTTCTTCGCCAACATACATCCAGAGGGGGTTCTTGCGAGCCTGCAGAGGCTGCACCCTGATCCTGCGGAAGTGGGCAGTAATCTGAACACCCGACAGTTCTTTACCGCGGGTGTTCTGAAGTTCACGGATGCGCTTCATCAGGTCATCCGTCGCCGTTCTCTCCTCCTCGGAAGCTTCGGCATCCCATGGTCGGTGCCGAAGGATTTTTGCGGCTCCATCAAAAGGAGCGATGTTGTACTCTTGCGAGTCAACACTTTCCTCCCGAATATATAACCACCTCCGGCGCCACCCCTGAACGGAGTCGGGGAATTTGACATCGAAGTAGTCAACGTCGGGTCAGACACAGATAACAACGCTGCCCACATTGTAGGCGACATTGCGAGAGCTGTTGCGCCGGAGGAAAAGATATGTTTCCACAGGCCCCAATGAGGATGGGTCCCGAGAAAGCATTCACAAAGAGTGATGAAAATGGAGATGTGGAGGATAGAGTTGGGGGTCAGCTGGTGCAGCTGAATCCCATAGACAAAGAGAAGACCACGAAGAAACTCGTGGATGGGGGTACAAAGGCTGCGAATGAGGTGGTCGACAAGTGTTACCTGATATCCGATGCGGGGCGTCAGGAAGCTCTCGTCGCCAGGAAGGATCAGACTGTCCTCCTTCCTCATAAGCCCCAGCGTCTTGAGGGTCTTCAGATCTTGATTGGAGATTTTGGATCTCTCCCAACCGGAAATGCCTGTCGGCTCCATCAACGGATTGGTCCCTGGTGAGGTGTGCCTTGTGAGCTTTGTGCGCGGTGGCATCAACGCGAGCGTTGGAGAGAGTGGAGAAGAGCACGGGCGTAGAGGCCTAGTAGCAGCAATGGAGGTTTTGGAGAGAGAGAGGAAAGGAGTGCGGCGCAGCGAAGGGGATTATTGGGGAAGAAGAAGGTTATTTATAGCGAGCCACCGAATCGCCGCGCCGTTGGATGAAGGAAGAATGGATCCAATGCCTTACACGTGTCTCCATGGGTAAACAGTCTTTTTACCGTGAAGTAACTAGACAGGCGCTACAGCGCGCGTGCCAGAGAAAGCGGAGGACGTGTGTCCCCCACTTGCGTAATGTGTCAACCGGCGCCGAATTTTGGACCCACAGGTCAGTGACACGACAGCTCCCGTCAGCACTGATGTTACCATAAGTAAAATGTCGACTGGCCTACTTTGAAAAATGGCGACAGGGAAAATATCGAGGATATAAAGAGAATAATTTCGGAGAGCCTTTGATCAAATACAAGTGTTTGTTCAAATGCTCGGGGGCTAATCTTATCAGAAGAATTGTTCATACTTCTGATAAGAGGATGGTATGAAAAGAGAAATACAGGGTCGTTCAAAAAGAGAAGAAAAGTTGAGCCTACAGCCAAGTACAAATACTTGATTGTAGCCTCGGGGGCTACTCCCATCAGGAGCGCTGGTCGCGCACCCGATGAAACAAAGATGGAGCGGAAGTCGTGATTTTTGAAGACGTCAAGAAATGAAGCAACACAAGTTGAGCCTACAGCCAAGTACAAATACTTGACTGTAGCCTCGGGGGCTAATCCCATCGGGAGCGCTGGTCGCGCACCCGATAATTTATGCTGAGTAATATGGTTGCCGAAATTCGAGTTACAAATAACTCTTCATCTATTCCCATTGGGAGCGTCAAGATATTATCATTACTTGACTCGACAAAATTGGCTATTCCAACAGCCGATAAAGGTACTCGACAATATATTCCAGGAGCACGTCCGCCGCGATAAAAACTCTGGATGCCGTAAAACTTTACGAAGGTAAGTCCCCAGGTTCTGTCCTGAGTGGCGTGGTATCGCACCAGAATGCGCTCTGCTACTTTTTCCATATCAACCGATGCAAAGAAACATTCCTAGCGGACGCGCTATGGATTTTATAAAAATGACTGAAATTCGATTCATGGGTAAGTCCTGAAGCGGCACATGTAGAATTACGCCAGTATTCAGGGGTCATGTCCGGGGACTTGACCTTGAAGTAGGTTCTTACGGGTTTGCCACGAGAGCAGTTAACTGGTACCTGATCCGTCAGATGAACCAGCCCCATTTACCATTATCCCTGTAAAAGATATGTATGTCCCGATTAAGTTATTTGTAACTGACTCGAAGAATGCGATTGAGATTTTACTCGACTCTACGAATCAAGCAAAATCCTGGGGGCTACTGACATAGGCATCCCGGATGGGCCTGCCGAAGATAGTACCCGGGGTTTATTGAAGGCTCATAACCCGAAGATTGTGAAGTTCGGAAGCCCAACAAAGCATCGAGTATGGTAAATAGAGATAGATTACGAATAAAGAGACTTGTAACTTCATGGGTTGAACTCAAAGAGTCTCCCGGAGTTTGTAACTTGTGTAATACGAAACCCTCAGCTCCGCCTCCTATATAAGGGGGAGTCGAGGGACGAAGAAAGGATCAATCTCATTGTCAACAAACCCTAGATTTTTAGCAGTCGAGCACCTTTTCGGCTGAAACCTTCGAGATCTACTTGCCCTCTACTTCCACGAAAACCCAAGTCTACAACTTGTAGGCATTGACAAGTTAATCCCTTGTCACCAGCTACTGGATTTGCCAAAGGTGACATAGGTATGCCTAAGTGGCATGTCGCATGAATACCCTTGATCCATGATTTCAGTAGAAGGCCCATGGACTCGAAGATTTGGAGGCCAAGAAGGTTGAAGATATTCGGATTAGGAAGGTAGAGTTATTATAGGAAACTCGTGTCAATATAGGGAAAGGCCCAATTTGGCCCGATAATCTATACTTGTACGGCACGGAAAACCATCGACTTCGCCTCCTATATAAAGGTGAAGCTGAGGTCGAAATAAAGATCGAATCATTGTGAACCTTAGCCACCGTGTTTTGTTCAGTTGGACGCCTTTGTTCATCTGACAATCTTCGAGATCTACTTGCCCTCTACTTTCTAAGAAACCCTAAGTCTACATTCTGTAGGAATTGACGAGTCGATTGATACGTCTCCAACGTATCGATAATTTCTTGTGTTCCATGCCACATTATTGATGTTATCTACATGTTTTATGCACACTTTATATCATATTCGTGCATTTTCTGGAACTAACCTATTAACAAGATGCCGAAGTGCCGATTCTGTTGTTTTCTGCTGTTTTTGGTTTCGAAATCCTAGTAAAGAAATATTCTCGGAATTGGACGAAATAAAAGCCCGGAGGCCTATTTTCTCACGAAGCTTCCGGAAGACCGAAGACGAGACGAAGAGGGGCCACGGGGAGCCAAACCCTAGGGCGGCGCGCCCCCCCTTGGCCGCGCGGCCCGTGGTGTGGGCCCCCGTGCCGCCTCTCGACTTGCCCTTCCGCCTACAAATAGCCTCCGTGACGAAACCCCCGGTCACGAGAGCCACGATACGGAAAACATTGCCGAGACGCCGTCGCCGCCGATCCCATCTCGGGGGATCCCGGAGATCGCCTCCGGCACCCTGCCGGAGAGGGGATTCATCTCCCGGAGGACTCTACACCGCCATGGTCGCCTCCGGAGTGATGAGTGAGTAGTCTACCCCTGGACTATGGGTCCATAGCAGTAGCTAGATGGTTGTCTTCTCCCCATTGTGCTATCATTGTCGGATCTTGTGAGCTGCCTATCATGATCAAGATCATCTATATGTAATTCTATATGTTGCGTTTGTTGGGATCCGATGAATAGAGAATACTTGTTATGTTGATTATCAAAGTTATGCTTATGTGTTGTTTATGATCTTGCATGCTCTCCGTTACTAGTAGATGCTCCGGCCAAGTAGATGCTTGTAACTCCAAGAGGGAGTACTTATGCTCGATAGTGGGTTCATGCTCGCATTGACACCGGGACAGTGACAGAAAGTTCTAAGGTTGTGTTGTGTTGTTGCCACTAGGGATAAAACATTGATGCTATGTCTAAGGATGTAGTTGTTGATTACATTACGCACCATACTTAATGCAATTGTCTGTTGCTTTGCAACTTAATACTGGAGGGGGTCGGATGATAACACTGAAGGTGGACTTTTTAGGCATAGATGCGGTTGGATGGCGGTCTATGTACTTTGTCGTAATGCCCAATTAAATCTCACTATACTCATCATGATATGTATGTGCATTGTCATGCTCTCTTTATTTGTCAATTGCCCAAGCTGTAATTTGTTCACCCAACATGCTGTTTGTCTTATGGGAGAGACACCTCTAGTGAACTATGGACCCCGGTCCAATTCTCTTTCTTGAAATACAATCTACTTGCAATACTTGTTTTTACTGTTTTCTCTGCAAACAATCATCTTCCACACAATACGGTTAATCCTTTGTTACAGCAAGCCGGTGAGATTGACAACCTCATCTGTTTCGTTGGGGCAAAGTAGTTTGGTTGTGTTGTGCGGGTTCCACGTTGGCGCCGGAATCTCCGGTGTTGCGCCGCACTACATCCCGCCGCCATCAACCTTCAACGTGCTTCTTGGCTCCTCCTGGTTCGATAAACCTTGGTTTCTTTCTGAGGGAAAACTTGCTGCTGTGCTCATCATACCTTCCTCTTGGGGTTGCCCAACGAACGTGTGAAATACACGCCATCAAGCATATTTTCTGGCGCCGTTGCCGGGGAGATCAAGACACGCTGCAAAGGGAGTCTCCACTTCTCAATCTCTTTACTTTGTTTTTGTCTTGCTTTATTTTATTTACTACTTTGTTTGCTGCACTAAATCAAAATACAAAAAAATTAGTTGCTAGTTTTACTTTATTTGCTATCTTGTTTGCTATATCGAAAACACAAAAAAATTAGTTTACTTGCATTTACTTTATCTAGTTTGCTTTATTTACTGTCTTGCACTCTACACTAAAAATTCAAAAAAATTAGTTACTTTTGCTACCATGTCTAGCTCTGAACCTGTTACTTCTTCGCCTGAAGAATTAGTCTTCACTTTTAAACAAGGGGATGAGGAGAGTTTTAAGGATGCTTGGTCTAGAATTTTTACTTCCTATCGTAAAACTGAACCTCAAATGACTCTGAGTTTGCTCCTTAGTAATTTTTATTTTGGTCTTATGGTTCGCTATAGATATGCTTTGGATACTTTAGTGGGAGGAGATTTCCTTCATTGCAATGGGGATCAAGCTTTTGATGCCATAAAGAAGTTGGTTGCATCATATGATTCAGCTAATAACTTTGATTCAGTCCTCGCTAGCATATATAATAGATTAAATACTCTGGAGATAAGTACATCTCGCTTGAATGATAACTATTGCCACGTTCGTAATCGTCTTGAACAAGTTTTAGTGAACTCTAAACTCTCATTGTGGGATCCTGCTGTTAAAATTTCTATCGGTGATCGAACCCTCCATGCCTACTGTGATATTATGTATGAATTTTGCCTTATGCCTGAAAGTATTTATAAATCTTTGAAACTTTGGGGAGTCGAGGAAGGAGGAGAAGAGATAACTCTCATTGATAACTCTACTATAATCCCTAAAGGAATAGCTGCAGGTGTGCATACAACTATTTGTGGAAGAACAATATCTATTGATTATCTCGTTGTTGAAACAGGAAAACTCACACTCGGAAGATCCTCTCTGAAACTATTGGGAGCAGTCATTGATGTTGGAGAAGGCACTTTGAAATTCACCTCTATACCGGGAGAAACTCGTATATTTACTAAACCAAAGGGAAAGAAAAACAATAAGAAAGGTAAGGGTAAAGCCCAAGGTAATGTTGATGCTCCACCCTTCGATAATACTTGATACACACTTTCGCGCCTAGCTGAAAGGCGTTAAGAAAAGCGCTTATGGGAGACAACCCATGTTTTTACCTACAGTACTTTGTTTTTATTTTGTGTCTTGGAAGTTGTTTACTACTGTAGCAACCTCTCCTTATCTTAGTTTTGTGTTTTGTTGTGCCAAGTTAAGCCGTTGATAGAAAAGTAAGTACTAGATTTGGATTACTGCGCAGTTCCAGATTTCTTTGCTGTCACGAATCTGAGCCCACTGCCCTGCAGGAAGCTCAGAAAATTATGCCAATTTACGTGCATGATCCTCAGATATGTACGCAACTTTCATTCAATTTGAGCATTTTCATTTGAGCAAGTCTGGTGCCATTTTAAAATTCGTCAATACGAACTGTTCTGTTTTGACAGATTCTGCCTTTTATTTCGCATTGCCTCTTTCGCTATGTTGGATGAATTTCTTTGATCCACTAATGTCCAGTAGCATTATGCAATGTCCAGAAGTGTTAAGAATGATTGTGTCACCTCTGAATATGTCAATTTATATTGTGCACTAACCCTCTAATGAGTTGTTTCGAGTTTGGTGTGGAGGAAGTTTTCAAGGGTCAAGAGAGGAGTATGATGCAACATGATCAAGAAGAGTGAAAGCTCTAAGCTTGGGGATGCACCCGGCGGTTCACCCCTGCATATATCAAGAAGACTCAAGCGTCTAAGCTTGGGGATGCCCAAGGCATCCCCTTCTTCATCAACAAATTATCAGGTTCCTCCCCTGAAACTACATTTTTATTCGGCCACATCTTATGTGCTTTTTCTTGGAGCGTCGGTTTGTTTTTTTTTGTTTTGTTTGAATAAAATGGATCCTAGCATTCACTTTATGGGAGAGATACACACTCCGCTGTAGCATATGGACAAATATGTCCTTGGTTTCTACTCATAGTATTCATGGCGAAGTTTCTCCTTCGTTAAATTGTTATATGGTTGGAATTGGAAAATGATACATGTAGTAATTGCTATAATGTCTTGGGTAATGTGATACTTGGCAATTGTTGTGCTCATGTTTAAGCTCTTGCATCATATGCTTTGCACCCATTAATGAAGAAATACATAGAGCATGCTAAAATTTGGTTTGCATAATTGGTTTCTCTAAGGTCTAGATAATTTCTAGTATTGAGTTTGAACAACAAGGAAGACAATGTATAGTTTTATAATGTTTTCAATATGTCTTTTATGTGAGTTTTGCTGTACCGTTCATCCTTGTGTTTGTTTCAAACAACCTTGCTAGCCTAAGCCTTGTATCGAGAGGGAATACTTCTCATGCATCCAAAATACTTGAGCCAACCACTATGCCATTTGTGTCCACCATACCTACCTACTACATGGTATTTTCCAGCCATTCCAAAGTAAATTGCTTGAGTGCTACCTTTAAAATTCCATCATTCACCTTTGCAATATATAGCTCATGGGACAAATAGCTTAAAAACTATTGTGGTATTGAATATGTAATTATGCACTTTATCTCTTATTAAGTTGCTTGTTGTGCGATAACCATGTTTACTTGGGAACGCCATCAACTCATTGTTGAATTTCATGTGAGTTGCTATGCATGTTCGTCTTGTACTGAAGTAAGAGGCGATCTACTCTGAGTTGAATGGTTTGAGCATGCATATTGTGAGAGAAGAACATTGGGCCGCTAACTAAAGCCATGTTCCATGGTGGAAGTTTCAGTTTTGGACAAACATCCTCAAATCTCTAATGAGAAAAGAATTAATTGTTGTTGAATGCTTAAAGCATTAAAAGAGGAGTCCATTATCTGTTGTCTATGTTGTCCCGGTATGGATGTCTAAGTTGAGAATAATCAAAAGCGAGAAATCCAAATGCGAGCTTTCTCCTTAGACCTTTGTACAGGCGGCATAGAGATACCCCTTTGTGAAACTTGGTTAAAGCATATGTATTGCGGTGATAATCCAGGTAGTCCAAGCTAATTAGGACAAGGTGCGGGCACTATTAGTACACTATGCATGAGGCTTGCAACTTATAAGATATAATTTACATGATGCATATGCTTTATTACTACCGTTGACAAAATTGTTTCATGTTTTCAAAATCAAAGCTCTAGCACAAATATAGCAATCGATGCTTTTCCTCTATGAGGACCATTCTTTTACTTTCAATGTTGAGTCGGTTCACCTATTTCTCTCCACCTCAAGAAGCAAACACTTGTGTGAGCTGTGCATTGATTCCTACATATTTGCTTATTGCACTTATTATATTACTCAATGTTGACAATATCCATGAGATATACATGTTACAAGTTGAAAGCAACCGCTGAAACTTAATCTTCTTTTGTGTTGCTTCAATACCTTTACTTTGAATTATTGCTTTATGAGTTAACTCTTATGCAAGACTTATTGATGCTTGTCTTGAAGTGCTATTCATGAAAAGTCTTTGCTTTATGATTCACTTGTTTACTCATGTCATACACATTGTTTTGATCGCTGCATTCACTACATATGCTTTACAAATAGTATGATCAAGATTATGATGGCATGTCACTCCGGAAATTATCTTTGTTATCGTTTTCACCTGCTCGGGACGAGCGAGAACTAAGCTTAGGGATGCTGATACGTCTCCAACGTATCGATAATTTCTTGTGTTCCATGCCACATTATTGATGTTATCTACATGTTTTATGCACACTTTATATCATATTCGTGCATTTTACGGAACTAACCTATTAACAAGATGCCGAAGTGCCGATTCGTTGTTTTACTGCTGTTTTTGGTTTCAGAAATCCTAGTAAAGAAATATTCTCGGAATTGGACGAAATAAAAGCCCGGAGGCCTATTTTCTCACGAAGCTTCCGGAAGACCGAAGACGAGACGAAG
>NC_061510.1:205337257-205463005 GCF_022539505.1 Lolium rigidum
CACCTGCTGGGAGAGGGGATTCATCTCCCGGAGGACTCTACCCGCATCCCTGGTAGCCTCCCGGATAGATGGATGAGTGAGTAGTCTACCCCTCGGACTATGGGTCCATAGCGATAGCTAGATGGTTGTCTTCTCCCCATTGTGCTATCATTGTCGGATCTTGTGAGCTGCCTATCATGATCAAGATCATCTATATGTAATTCTATATGTTGCGTTTGTTGGGATCCGATGAATAGAGAATACTTGTTATGTTGATTATCAAAGTTATGCTTATGTGTTGTTTATGATCTTGCATGCTCTCCGTTACTAGTAGATGCTCCGGCCAAGTAGATGCTTGTAACTCCAAGAGGGAGTACTTATGCTCGATAGTGGGTTCATGCCCGCATTGACACTGGGACAATGACGATGTAAAGTTCTAAGGTTGTGTTGTGCTGTTGCCACTAGGGATAAAACATTGATGCTATGTCTAAGGATGTAGTTGTTGATTACATTACGCACCATACTTAATGCAATTGTCTCGTTGCTTTGCAACTTAATACTGGAGGGGGTTCGGATGATAACCCGAAGGTGGACTTTTTAGGCATAGATGCGCTTGGATGGAGGTCTATGTACTTTGTCGTAATGCCCAATTAAATCTCACTATACTCATCATGATATGTATGTGCATTGTCATGCTCTCTTTATTTGTCAATTGCCCAACTGTAATTTGTTCACCCAACATGCCGTTTGTCTTATGGGAGAGACACCTCTAGTGAACTGTGGACCCCGGTCCAATTCTCTTTACTCGAAATACAATCTACTTGCAATACTTGTTTTTACTCGTTTTCTCTGCAAACAATCATCTTCCACACAATACGGTTAATCCTTTGTTACAGCAAGCCGGTGAGATTGACAACCTCATCTGTTTCGTTGGGGCAAAGTAGTTTGGTTGTGTTGTGCAGGTTCCACGTTGGCGCCGAATCTCCGGTGTTGCGCCGCACTACATCCCGCCGCCATCAACCTTCAACGTGCTTCTTGGCTCCTCCTGGTTCGATAAACCTTGGTTTCTTTCTGAGGGAAAACTTGCTGCTGTGCTCATCATACCTTCCTCTTGGGGTTGCCCAACGAACGTGTGAAATACACGCCATCATCGATACCTCACCAATTGGCGCCGTATGTGGGAAATTGGAGGTAGCAAGGTCCTGATCTCGATGGCATCGTCATCATCATCATCGGCAGCAAGCAACGTGATGGAAGGAGGTAAACAGATCCAATCTGGTCTTGTCGATTTTTTTCCTCACCCTCCCCCCCCCGCCCGTTTGCATGCATATGCCAACTTGGAAGAATCAATGGAGATGACGTTCGGGAGCTTCCTCTTCCTCGTCGGGAAAGAAGGATCGCACCATTTTTTGGCACCAATTTTTTGGGACCGTTGGCGGCCGAGCCTGATTCTTCGGGATCATCAGCGTCATCCGTTAAGTCAGACTACGAGGAGATCTCGCCACCACGCATCACTAAGCCCGCTGACAGCGGAAAACTCGATGTTCTATTCGGCGGGATGACTTTCAAGTCAGACACAGAAACCAATATATTCCAAGATAGTGATTCCAAGAGCTTCACCAACTTCGACTTCACCAACACCACCAACTTCACTGCTAGCAGGGAGGTCTTCGCCGATCTATACGACGGTGTCACCTATCCTATGCATAATGTGCGGGTGCTTAATTTAGCATCACACAGCAAGAACTCGATGATTCAAGATCCTGAGCTCGACAATAGTGCCAACTCGACATACCATCAAATTTGCGTGCTCACGCCGTCGGGTCGCGAGGTAGACGAAGACGAGCAATCTGAGGCTTTCGACGATCTAGGCAACCCCTATGTCGATCCCGCAGATCTCACGAGGGGAACAGGAAATAAATATGTTGGAGCTCAGCCGAGAGAAAAAGTGCAGCTGCCTCAGGACGCTTGGATAGAGCTACAAGAGCTATAAACGGTACAGAGCCGATGACAGCACAAGCACCGGTAGCTGTGCTAACAACGTCTCAATATAAACTCAGTCGTGCAAGATGCGAGTTAGAAAAGCTGCAGTAGAAACTTGATGAGAGGAAAGCTGCGGTGGACTCTTCAAGCGAGCGCAGAACTAACCTAAGCGCGCACTCGAGGAATTCAACGGCCCATAGAGACCATCGTGGAAGAGCAAGATCTCGGATGGCATGCATACCCGAAGCTAAGCGCAAAAATCTGGTCAAAAATCTCGACATGTCCTTTATGTTGATAGATACGAGAGGACACATAATAGCAAAAACGCCAGAAGCACGATACATGGCAACACACTCATACTTGATGGCAACCAGGCAACCTCAATGCGATCCTCGAGCATCTTTGTACCAAAATGCTAAGGCAGGAATTGGTGTTATGGGAGCAGCAATAGCGAGGAGAGAAGTAGTACAACAACCCGCAAGTACTCCACGCCTTAATAGTCCACGACAACATAGTCCCCGATGCACAGTGGCGGCAACTCGAGACATCCAGAGAGAAGGTGATGCGAGGAACACCACGGCCCAGGCTCGGGTCGACAGAGCACGAGAAGAAAGAAGCCGGGAAAATAGAAGACGTCGCCAAACAATAGAGGATAGTGAAGAAGAACTATGTGGACTCCCTTACTTTACCCGTAGGGCTCGCGGGACTCGAGTACCTACAAGTTTTAAACTACCCGATAGTTAAAAAAAAGTTCGACGGACTTCAAGATCCAAAAGATTGGCTAGTTGATTATCTGGAAACAGTGAAGTTAATGGGCGGCACGAGAGCAACAGCCATGCAAAGCATTCAAGTCCACCTTAACAGAGCCGCAAGATCTTGGATGAGGAAGTTGCTAGAAGGATCCATAGACAGCTGGGAAAATTTTGAGAACTTTTTTTTGCAGAACTTCAGGTCCACTTGTAAAAAACCAGCATCGATCGAGCAACTGAGAACTTGCATGCAAAAAATCAGGCGCATCGATGCGAGCATACATCCAGCGATGGAGTCTTATCAAAAACTGGGAATATGATGAAAGGGCAATCGACGCATTCATCGCAGGCATCCTCGGAAGGGGCCTCGTGGAGGAACTAGGAAGATCTAACACGAGAATGGTGGCAGAACTCATGGAAACAGCAAATAGATGGGCTGATGGTGAAGTTGTTGTCCAGAATAAACGGCCTCGCTCACCCGAAGATGATCGCAACAGAAACAACAATCAACACAGACGACGTTTCTGTAGCTTTGCAGAATATGACGGTCCCAGCCAAGTTTCGGCTGGCTTCCGCAGTAATAATGGTAGCAACCATCGCGACGATTATCGCAGGAGCAATGAGCAACAAAGTGACAATAGAGATGCACCAAGTTCTAGCAGGCATAATAATCGACCTAGGTATCCACGGCCATACAACATGTCACCCGAGGAAATTTCAACGGACCACGCCAGATGCATTTCTACATCGATTCTGATGGGAGGAGACAATCGGGTTACCTCCAGAAGGGTTGTCGAATGTTTCAAGCTCTGCGAAGGGTTACAGAACACGCAAGCAGAAGCGGTCAGAAGGGGATACGCGCAAGGACCAAGGAGCGAGGTGCACATACCATTACCACCACAACCGCAATTACTAATGCAAATCAACATCAGTTGCAATTTGCGGGTCCTCTAAACGCTGACGGGGAGTTCACACATACACGGGGAGCAGTAACGATGATCCAAAAGGGCAGATCGTCAAACAGGTCGCAAAAGTTGATTTCTCGGCGGGTGACATGGCAGTATTGGCACCTCCGCTAACTATCGAGTATCTCAATTGGTCCGGTCAACCAATAGGATTCAGCATAGAGGATCACCCACCCTAGGGGCCACGGCCGAGACATTCAGCAATGGTGTTACCAACAATTATTGAAGAATATGATGTCTCTCAAATATTCATCGATGGAGGGAGCAGTATAAACCTCATTTACGCATATACATTGAGGAAAATGAACATCTTGTTAGCCAATCTGATGCCAACATATACACGTTTTCACGGAATAACACCCGAGAAACCAACTTATCCCATGGGCAAGATAGCACTCGACATGCAGTTCGGAACAGTAGAAAACTTCAGGAAAAAAAAGCTCGAGTTCGAGATCATAGACTAGCCGTCGCAATATCATGCCCTCTTGGGACGACCCGCGTATGCCAGATTCATGGCAGTACCACACTATACATATCTATTGTGGAGGATTCCTGGACCTAAGGGCCTGATAATGGTTAAGGGAAGTTTCGCCCTGTCAGATAAGTGCGACAGGGATTTTCACAAGCTTTCCGAGTCATTTGGAATGGAAGCTGAATACGAGGCGACTAAGTTCACCAATAACCACGATGTGCTACCATACGGGGGTAGATCCTTGCAGGATCAAGTTTTCGACACCTCTAAGGATTCCAAAGAAGTACAAGTTCACCCGACAGATCCCAAGAAGACGACATCCATCGCGGCCAACTTGGATAGCGCATAGGAAACACGTTTGTCGAGTTGCACCGTGAGTGCTGGGAAATCTTCGCATGGTGTCCAGCTGACATGCCAGGAGTACCCAGGGAACTTGCCGAGCAAACACTTAATCTATATCCAAGAGCCAGACCAATTTGACAACCTTTGCGCCGTTTCTCTGAGCCGAACCGCAAGGCCATGTTGTCAGAAATTCATCGACTTGAAGAAGTTGGGTTCATCAAGGAAATAAAAACTGAGGCCACCTGGGTTGCTAATATAACGTTGGCCCCGAAGAAAAACACTGAAATCCTTCGCATGTGCATCGATTTCACGTGTCTCAATAAACACTACCCAAAGAATCACTTCCCCTCTCGAGGATTGATCAAATTATCGAATCCACGGCAGGTTGTGAACGTCTTTCCTTCCTACATGCATATTCTAGTTACAACCAGATCCGGCTGAAAGAATAGGATGAAGTCAAAATAGCTTTCATAACCCCTATGGCGTGTTTTGCAACAGAACAATGCCCTTCGGGTTAAAAAATGCAGGAGCAACATATTAGAGGATCATGCAGAAGTGCCTCGCCACACAGATTGGAAAGAACGTCCAAGTATACATCGACGGCGTGGTCATCACGACAAAACAAGGGTTATCCTTAATCGACGATCTGCGTGAAACATTCGACAACCTCGACGAGTTTCGATCAAGATGAACCCGACGAAATGTTCCTTTGGTGTTCCTGCGAGAGAACTCCTCAAATACTTGGTGTCAGCCAGAGGGATTGAAGCAAATCTAGAAAAAAATACAGGCTTAAGGATATACAACAGCTAAAGGGACGAGTCGCAGCTTTAAGCAGATTCGTCGCCCGGTTGGGACAAAAGCGTTGCCCTTTTACGCGCTTATAAAGCAAGGAGAAAAAAATATAGTGGAACGAGGAAGCAGATAATGCTTTTGAGCACCAGAAGCGTACTATTTCGACACCACCATTGCTGGTGGCGCCACGAGAAAAGGAACCCATATTGTTGTACATCGTGGCCACACCATAGGTGGTCAGCATAGTCCTCGTCGTGGAACGGGAAGAAGAAGGAAAAATCCATGGAGTTCAACGCCCAGTGTATTTCCTTAGCGAAGTTTTGTCTCCATCTAAGCAACGTTACCCGCACTTCCAAAAGCTAGCGTATGGAGTTTTCATGTAAGCAAGGAAGTTAAGGCACTAATTTTCGGTGCACCTGATCGTAGTGGTTAACGAGGCACTCCTCTCGAATATCTTGAACAATCTAGAAGCTACAGGACGTGTATCCCTCTGGGAAATAGAACTTTCCCCTCGAGACATCACATATGAAAAAAGAAAAGCAATCAAGTCGCAGATTTTGCTAGAGTTTGTCACAGAATGGATGGAAATCCAAAATAAAGGACCACCGGATCTGTCAAGTACTTGGCACATGAATTTTGACGGGTCCAAGTGAATAGAAGGAGCTGGAGTAGGTGTGATACTTGTCTCCCTGCAAGGTGACAATATGAAGTATATATTGCGGATGACCTTCCCCAACGCATCGAATAATGAAGCAGAATATGAAGCTCTTCTCCATGGGATGAAGATGGCAAAAGCATGTGGCCAACACGCCTGAAAATCTTTGGTGACTCTCAGTTGGTAGCACAACAAGTGATGAACAAGTGCGACACTGTCAACGATAGCATGATAGCATACAGAGACGCGTACAACGAACTCGAAAAAACCTTTGACAGGTGTGAACTAAATCACGTGAGCAGACTCAGCAATGGCGAAGCCGATGTTCTGGCAAACATCAGATCACAGGGTTTGCCCATACCACCAGGAGTGTTTTGGGAAGAAATCAGCAAGAGGTCAACCAAGCCGAAGAAGTGTATAGTGCAGATGCATTCGAAGAAAAAAGACAAGCTCAAGAAAGTCTCGGGGGCTGCAGCAGCCCCAGAACCGACAACTTCGGATGAAGAGGACGAGCCAGAAGAGGTGATGATGATACAAATCCCATGAATACAAGCATACCTATCATATATTACAAGGAAAGAAATACCCGAAGACCCAGTAGAAGCGCGAAGAGTTATCAGGTGATCCAAAGCATTTACAGTGGTCAAAGGAGAGCTATATAAACGCAGTATATCGGGTATCCTGCAGAGATGTGTTACACCCGAAGAAGGATGGCTTATACTCCAGGATATCCATGAAGGGATATGAGGCCACCACGCGAGTAGTCGAGCAATTGCAGCCAAGGCTTTTCAAGCTGGATTTTATTGGCTTTCAGACATAGATGATGCGAAGAATACCGTGCGTACCTATGAAGCATGCCAACGATTTACATCTAAGCCACATGATCCAGCAGCCGAGTTAATGCCAATACATTTGGCATGGCCGTTCGCCCAGTGGGGACTAAATATGGTTGGAAAATTGCACAAGTCTTGGCCAGGAGGAAACATTTATTTTGCTTGTGGTAGTCGACAGATTCACCAAGGGGATTGATGATAGGGAAAACATGGACGATCTTCCAATGAGATGATGATGGATGTTACTGATCTTGCGGATGCACGATCAGCCTGGCCAAAGGGTCTTAATTCCTACCTGAAATCAAGAACAAGTAAGAACTAATAATGCAATCAGAATTATTGCGGATATAGATGAAAGCTTTATTGAAAAGGTGGGATTCCGAATAGTCGGTCTTGTTCTGGGCGTTGGCCTCAAAAGAAGTACACGAAGAGTTGCAGGAATGTCTAACTTTTAGTCTAATCAAAATCCGAGTCTAAACGTGACGGCTATGGTGGTATTTAAAGGAGGAAAATGTGGGGTTTCGACCAGCCATGCATATGGTGGCCGAACCAAACCCTAGAAGGCCTTTTTCCCGTCAACACGGACTCTAAATGGGGGCTGACTTAATTCTTGCGAAAATTACATGAGCATGGCCCAAACTTAAAAGTGACGTAGCACCATGTAACTATATGGACGAAATTATGAAGTGGAAAGCTCTATATTTCGTCCATGTCTTCATCTCTTTTTATGGTGGCTTCAAAGTTCTGAAATCTCCACTTGCAGCGTCCTCTTCAATCTTCATATATGTTTGCTGCCATCTCCTCCATGTGTGATCATGCTCCAATGCTTGTCCTTCTCATCCATGCTAGGTCCATCATTCATAAGAGTAACAAACACATCTCATTTAGGCAGCATCATATTCTTATGTATGTGAGGAATAGTTCCAAGAAACGAAAGTACCTGATAGTTAAGTTGTTTGTCACGAGCTCGAGTGATTGGTCCTTGTATTTGTGTGGCTGTAGGTACAACAGTTGTATCAACAGATGGGATGTCCTCATCATGCTCACCTTCTTGAATTGAAGTCGTCCTCGACGAAAGATCATCTTCTTCACCAAAGTATGACTTGAAATCTGCAATGTTAAATGTAGGACTAGCCGGACCCAATTCTGCAGGAAGCTCAAGTTTATATGCATTATCATTTATTTTCTCTAACACCTTAAAAGGACCAGCAACGCGTGGCATTAAATTAGACTTGTGCAATTCAGGAAAACGATCTTTCCGCAAATGCAACCAAACAAAATCACCAACATGAAACACAACATGCTTTCTTCCTCTATCCCCAACAATTTTATACTTAGCATTCATGCGTTCTATGTTATCTTTAGTAGTCTCATGCAATTTTAATATCAACTAGCAGAGTGGCCCGCGCAGTTGCGCGAACAACCTTTTATCTGTTTTAAGGTGTAAACGATCGATCTCATGTCATATACTTGTTCATAATTACTTGAAACAGCAAAGCTTGTTGAAAGCTTTGAAAACATTCCTTATAAGAGGCTTTTCAAAATGAAACATCTAAATATAATTTACCTTTACATAGTGTGTGTCCAATATGGATTTGCAAAATAAAATACTTCTAGTTTAGACGTGCACGAATAAACTGAACATGTACTAACCATATTTTAGTAGAACAATTTTTACCCTTAGAAACACTCTTCCACAAAAGATTCTTTTTTTGTATTTTCATCATTTTTTGAATAAATTGATCCAAGGAAAATTAAAAGTTAGCTACTTAGTACAAAGAGCAACAGTCTTTTAGTGATTTATTTCAAAATGCATGGTGAAGACAAAAGTAGATATATTCCATGGCACTTGAACTAGTAAATCCCGGCCCATTATTAAACCTTCAATGCATTAATCCGGGGAGAATAAATCAGTGATAAATACATAAATAACTTATTTGTCAAGTAGAATGTGGTCGTTGTCTTTGTTGCAATAGTGAGGGAAATATGACATAAATATCCCCTATATTGTATGATGACATGAGAAGAGAACATAATATTCTTACTCAAACTAAGGACTATACTGCGTAATTCTACGTAATAATTTTAGAGTTTAGGATGTGGGCGAAGCTAATATGAAGATATAAGAGCTGGCATTCCTAATTTATGGATGCTGAATTTGAAGCACATTAAAGTATTGAATTTATGCACACTAATCTTATATGAAACTTTAAAATCCTATCCATCAAATAAGACGATCAAGAAATAGGCGTTCTTCAGTAAAATGAAGAAAAAATGTAATAAATTTTCTCAACAGAGGTAGAGTAAACTGATTTTTTGAAGGCACTGGATATTTATCAATCATAGTTCTTTGAACATGTAAATAATAGAATAAGTACTCAGGGTCAACAACAGCATACTTAGTTGGGTTACGTTCTACCCGTCGATTATTAAGTTCCATTTCTTTACAATGTATTAATAATTTTAGTAAGTAGTTCTAACAATGGTTCTAAGCATAGCACTCCATAGTTTCATGTCTCCACCACTAACATTGAAGCAACCTAAAATTAAACCACAATAGAAATGTCTTATCCCATAGTGCAGGTAGCTTGCATTAAGAATGACAAAAGGTATGCGGTGTACATTTTTCTTGGCAAGACATATTGGAAAACTGATAAGAAACACCAATTAATGTATCTAAGGGGATCGTTCAATAAAAAACACTGAAATTCACGGAAGATATATTGCAAAAGACATATTCCGGCATTATTTGACATGGGGTAAATCATTTGTCAAAAACATGGGATTTTTTCAAAAACGGAGTAACAACAATGCTATAAATCAATCATCTACAAAGAATTGAGTTCATAGGTGTAGATGCAACATAAAAATTGAACCTATGTATCTCCCAAATTGTATTGCTTCATTGCCACCGGCAGGCAGACCTTGCCCATGAAGAACAATTTGCATAAGAATTAATCACTAACATCTAGGTTATTGTAGGCGCTTTATTGCCATCGTCAAACCCCATGCAGAAGGTCTATGCAGAGAATATTGAATAAGGACTACTCACAAATATATAGCTTACATGTAAATATCAGCCTCTAACCATCACCCAACGACATGATAGCTGGAGTCATACATCACCTCAATTAATTGTGGAAAGATTGGGTCACTATAATTGTTTGGTTTTGTGAAAGCTAGAAGACCGAGTACATGAGCTAGTAATTTCGGCATGAGCATGTACAACCGAATGATCCATCTTAAGATAATGTTACAATGTACGTAGTAAGTTTTGCTCATTATTAGAGATAAAATGTTCCATATTAGACATCTCATATTACACATGCTAATCAAAGGAAAATGTTTGCCATAAAAGTATGATTTTTTATCCACTGACTAATGACTAATGCTAGAAATTACATACAATTAAAAAGATGAACAAAAGTATATAGTTCCTTTATCCTTTTAACTATGTGATTGCTATAAGGAATTATCTCCATTTGTTCATCAATCACCATTAAGTTATCGATGAATAATCCACAAATTTTGAATCATGTGAAAGCTTCACATGCATAACGTTTATTACATAGATAAGGATATAACATGACAAAGAAAAATTGTAGTCCTATAGAAACAAATATCATGTATCAGCTGGTGGAAAACAAACCATAACATACTGGTATCGATAGGTGATGTTAAAGTATGTTGCAAAGAATACAACAAATCATAGTTAAACCTGCAAACGATCTGCAAATAAGTAAGAGAAACAAATAAAATAATTCAGCTTCAAGATGATAAAAGGACTCACTAAATTACCTGATTTCTTAGCAAAAGGATAATATTTCTGTCCAATACGGAAGTGTCTGAGGCTGTGCAGAAAAGAAGTCCATGCAATGATGTAAAGACTTGAAGGTGCAATTGCACTTTTTTTTGAAAAATAACGCTTTTATCTAACTCATCAGTTTTACATTGAAGCAATTCAAGTGATCTCTGTTGTTTTGAAATATGCCGATGCCAATTACCAAGTGAATTGCCACTCCAACAGCAGCAAGCACGTCAATTTCTAATTAGACGCGATGATGTATACATCAAAGGAGGTAAAAAATTTTGAAATAAAATACTCGTACCAAAGAAAAGATCAGCAGAATCCTTTATAGAACCTTGGACTAAAGATTTTGTTACCAACAGAACAAATCGGTCTAAGTGTAGATGGTTCTGCACTTAATGATTTTGGTTTTCGGTTGGAGTTGCTACATTGTGCGTCCTGCACATGCACGATCCAGATCGTGAGTTTGGAATATGTGCACTTGTTTTAAGTCATCGACGCACTTAATGATTAACCCGAGTACACGTTCCATCTTCATATTTGGACAATGAACAGATATGCTTGCTCGTCTTGGACATAACAGCGGCGGACCGGAGAAGTCGCCTAGCGGGTACGCTCGAACAAAGGTAACACAATCGTCTAAGATCGACGGCGCTAGCGCAGGTCAGAACATGCGGAGAGATTGGAATATGGATACTGTGGCACCATGCGCGAGAACATGATCAGAGATCGGATACAGCAGCGACGACACCGTAGGTATACGCGTGCGACAACGCGAGGGCATGCTCGGGAGTCGGAATTCAGCGGCGATGGTGCCATACGTGTACGTGTGGACATACCGGGAGATCGGAATACATCCGCAGCGTCGTCGATGCCGTGACGACCGGAATTCAGCGGGTAGGTATACGCGCGACAACGCTGGCATATGCTCGGAAGTTGGAAGTTCAGCGGTGATGGTGTCGTGCATGTATACGTGTGGACATACCGGGAGATCGGAATACATCCGCAGCGTTATCGATGCCGTAACGACCGGAATTCAGCGGGCGACAGCGCCGTACGTGTATGCGTGGACATACCCGGAGATCAGAAGACATCCGCGCTGTCGTCGACGCCATGATGATCCTCTTTTGCAGATATACAAACCGCATGTATGTATGGAGTAAGCTAGCTCACGATCGATCAATCCAGCTTTTGCAATAGCAACATGACTCATGCTCGTGAGGCAAGAAACCTGCAACGCTGCTTTGCATGAGCGGATGCACGCATATTGTTAGCACTAAACCACGCCAAGCCGTTGGCGTTCAGGCGCTGGTTGGCCCGCGTCGTGCGCGTGGCCGGACTAAGCGGATCAGCGACCTGGTGCGCTCGTGGCCGGGTCGTGCATGAGTTAGTGGTTGTGTGGGTATGTGCGGATGCCTATATAAGGCCATGTTTATTAGCTGTGTAGGATTGCTAGCAGATGAGGTAGTCTCATGTGTAGTCTTCCACGTATGTGCGTGTGTGGAGAGTGAGCCCGAGATGTAGTCTTGCCACGGCTGTGGTGTGTGCCCGGCCGGCCGGCAGGAGAGCTTCTCTGGGTAGTGCTGCGTGTGTGCGTGTGTACCTATGTATGTGTTTTAGTTGAGCTGAAGAGGAATAAGAGTAGGGTGTATGTGCGCCCACGGCGGCGTTCGTGCGCCGGCCGGGAAAATTTCTGCGTTGTCTCCATTGTTTTGTCCACTTCTTCTTCTACCTCCGTCTATGCGAGAGAGAGAGAGGGCAGCGGCGTTTGTCGCCGGAGGGCTGGTTCGGCGTGTGTCGCCGAGGCCAGCCACAACATGTGGTATCAGAGCCTCGTGGCTCAGGCTGTGGCGCGGCGAGTCCGCGGTGAGCACGGCGGCGGCGGCCGCGGTCGTGACTCGTTGTGACGCCGTTCGTGCGGTGGATGCAGAGGCGTGGCAACGACTTGCAGCGGCGTTCGGGAAGGTCGTGTCCGAGTACGGCCGAAACGTCCGGCGCCGTGTGTCGCCGGCGCCCATCAGAGGAGCTCGGCGTTTGTCGCCCGAGGTGAAGGAGGACCGGCGTGTGTGCGCCAGGTCGAGTCCATGATGGTGGTGACCGCGCATGTGCGTCGGGTCGAGTCTGTGGCGGCGTCTTACATGCGACGAGCATGGAGGCCGTGTAGGCGATGCGCGGAAGCGCGGCGAGAAGGCTGCGGAGGTCCGGCATGGAGCAGCATGCACACGGCGGCGTGGCCGCATGGAGGTGCCGTGCGGCTGAGTCTGCAGGGTGCAGCTACCGTCAAGCGGCGACCTTTGAGATGCAGTGGGCATAGAGGTGTGCCATGGCGTCAGGCGTTCAAGGCGGCGACGACAACGGAAGCTGCAACAACTCCGGCGACGGCAGGTCGTGGTTTAGGGGGAGATTGTTAGCACTAAACCACGCCAAGCCGTTGGCATTCAGGCGCTGGTTGGCCTGCGTCGTGCGCGTGGCCGGACTAAGCGGATCAGCGACCTGCAGCAGTGCGCTCGTGGCCGGGTCGTGCATGAGTTAGTGGTTGTATGGGTACGTGCGGATGCCTATATAAGGCCATGTTTATTAGCTGTGTAGGATTGCTAGCAGATGAGGTAGTCTCATGTGTAATCTTCCACGTATGTGCGTGTGTGGAGAGTGAGCCTGAGATGTAGTCTCGCCGCGGCTGTGGTGTGTGCCCGTCCGGCCGGCAGGAGAGCTTCTCTGGGTAGTGCTGCGTGTGTGCGTGTGTACTTATGTATGTGTTTGAGTTGAGCTGAAGAGGAATAAGAGTAGGGTGTATGTGCGCCCACGGCGGCGTTCGTGTGGCTGCCGGGAAAATTTCTGCGTTGTCTCCATTGTGTTGTCCACTTCTTCTTCTACCTCCGTTTGTGCGAGAGAGAGAGGGCAGCAGCGTTTGTCGCCGGAGGGCTGGTTCGGCGTGTGTCGCCGAGGCCAGCCCCAACACATATACGGCTTAGTTGAAAACTTGCTCTAAGATTAAAATATGGCGGCGGTGGCAGATTTTTTTACCGAGATCGGTTCTGGCCTTTGTCGTTGGCGGTGCAGTGTTCCAATGGCTTCCTTCCATGTTCACTTCTTGTTCCCAGATCTTCTTCGCATTTGTAGAAAAGAATCAACGTGATCCGTGAAAATAAAACGTGATGCAAGACCTAGCCTACGTAAGCTTGTGCTACCGCTGGGCAATGGCCGACCATGTGGTGAAGAAAAGGGAAAACGGCAACTTAATATAAGATGAAGCTGTACATGAAAAATTAAGTAATGGCATTTGTGGTTTTCCTACGTAGTAAAACGACGGCTAGATGTTTCTGATTTTTGTGGTAATTTCTAGTAATTCTTCTTTTTCCTGGTTAACCCGTAATGTACTTTTAATATATAATAGATTCAGCACGTTGTGTAGCATCCACATTATTTTGCACCGAAGATGGTAAAGCAACTAATCAATAGGTGCATGTGGAACAAAACCATACACAATCTCAAAAGGGCACATTTTAGTGGTAGAATGCAGCGAACGATTGTAAGCAAATTCAATATGAGGTAAACATTCTTCCACAATTTTAAGTTCTTCAAAACAGTTCGTAGCATAGTAGACAATGTTCTATTTACTACTTCAGTTTGTCCATCAGTTTGGGGATGACATGTAGTACTAAACACCAATTTAGTCCCCAACTTAGCCCATAAACATCTCCAAAAATGGCTAAAAAACTTAGTATCACGATCAGAAACAATAGTAGTTGGCACACCATGTAAATGAACAATTTCACGAAAGAAAAAATTAACAACATGTGTAGCATCATCAGTCTTGTGACATGGAATAAAGTGTGCCATCGTAGAAAATCGATCCACAACAACAAAAATACTATCCCTCCCCTTCTGTGTACGAGGCAATCCCAAAACAAAATCCATAGAAATATCCTCTCAAGGTACACTAGGAACAGGAAGAGGCATATATAAACCATGTGGATTAAGTCGAGACTTAGCTTTTTGACATGTAGTGCAGCGTGCCACAAATCTCTCAACATCTCGACGCATATGTGACCAAAAGAAGTGTGCAGCAAGTACATCCTCCGTCTTCTTCTCACCAAAGTGACCCATCAATCCACCTCCATGCGCCTCTTGAAACAACAAAAGAAGAACAGAACTATCTGGGATGCATAGCTTGTTAGCACGGAACACAAATCCATCATTGAGGACGAATTTGTTCCATGTTCTACCATCTCTACAATTCAGCAACACATCTTTAAAATCAGAATCATGCAAGTATTGTTCCTTTATAGTTTCTAATCCAAAAATCTTGAAGTCAAGTTAAGATAAAATAGTATAACGGCGCGACAAAGCATCAGCAATAACATTATCTTTACCCTTTTGTGTTTGATAACATAAGGAAAAGACTCAATAAAATCAACCCACTTTGCATGACGGCGATTCAACTTAGCTTGACTACGAATATGCTTCAAAGATTCATGATCAGAATGTATAACAAATTCTTTAGGCCATAAATAATATTGCCAAGTTTCTAAAGTCCGAACAACGCATATAATTCTTCATCATAAGTAGAATAGTTCAGACTAGGCCCACTCAATTTCTGACTAAAATATGCAACATGTTTTCCCTCTTGTAATAACACACCTCCCAAACCAATTCCACTAGTGTCGAGGGTACTCCTCGGCAATGCCCTCCGATTGGGGCTTAGGGTTGATGGAATCCTGTTGGGTGACACGAGACATCGGTTAACAGACAAGCGGGGAGAGCGATTACCCAGGTTCGGGGCCCTCGATGAGGTAAAACCCTTACGTCCTGCCTGTCTGATCTTGATTATGAAAATATCGGGTTACAATGGGGTGCCGAAGGTTTCGGCTGTGATCTCGTCGAGAGGCTAAGTGTTACAGCGACCTAGCTCTAGACTTATGGTGGCTAAAGTTGCTAATATTGATTCTGTCCCTCGGCAGCCCCTCTCCTGGCCCTTATATAGGAGGCCAGGTCTCAAGGGATCTGTCCGGGTACGACTAGGTTTACAAAACACCTAGCTCTAAACTTTCCTTGTTCGGCTCCTCTCCGTCTTGTTCTTCAAGGAATCTTCTCCAGCACCGCCCTAGTGGCCCACATTGCCATCGGGTGTCTTCATGGGCCTCCAGTTCGGCCGTATAGGATATGGCAATGACAGTTACCCGAAGGGTAATGCCCACGTCAGTAGTCCCCGAGTGTCTAACCGAAGATATTTCGGGTAGAGACTAAAGCATGCCTCCACTGAATGTTCTTCTCCCTAGATTGTTCTTGTCCATCTCTTAATAGCATCATCTTCTTCTATCGGGTGTGCGTCCAGCGCTCCCGATGTGAGTAGCCCCCGAGTCTAGGTGCGGACGTTTGTAATCCGTGCGTAGACTCAAGTTGTGTCACTCGAACGTCTTCTTCTGCTGAAGTTTTCTGCAGGTCTTCATAGGTCATCCGATACATTTGTGTCGGGGCCTGTATTTTTCAGTAAGGTTTAACGCGTAAAGGATATTGAGCAACATGCCCAGCTTTGCTGGTTAACTGCCGATGGAAAAACAACGTTACCCTACACAGAATCAAGTCCCCGGGCATGATCCTGGAGTGCAAAAAAAAAAGTTTATCGGGTGCGCGTCCAGCGCTCCCGATGGGAGTAGCCCCCGAGTCCAGGTACAGATGCTTGCAATCCGTGCGTAGACTCAGGTTGACCACCCGATGGTTTTGATTTTTCTTCGGATGCTTCCAGCGAGCTTCACGACGTCATTGATGACGTAACCACTGCTATGGTTTGATTGACAAGATGTGACCTGACGGGCCCACCCTAGTTCTGCGCGGGCAGTTTTTAGGAAATGACCAGTGCATGCGCATTGACCGAGGCGCCTCCTCGATTTTCGCACATCGTGGGAATAATGGGCCGCCGGTTCTGTTCTCCTTTAGAGCGACACGTGTACGACTAGATCTCGTCCACCTCCCACGATGTCTTTGGAGTTATGGCCACGATTTCCCATCAATCCCGTGGCATAAATAGGGAGCCTTCCCGTTGTTTTCACTTTTTACGTTTCCACACTGCTCATCTTCTTCCCCAACCTTTCTGTTCACCTCTGTTCCTTCTCTCAAGAACTCCGGACGCCATGGGCAAGAAGAAGAGCGCCAGCGCCTCAGGCGCAACCAAGGTTAGCCGCGATTGGGGCGCCTCCACCATTTCCAACCGCGAGGTGAACAAGCTGCGCACCCTCGGCCTCATCTCCTCGTCCGACGACGACATTCGTCTTCCAGGTCCAGCCTCTCGCCCAAAGCCCCCAAAGGGCTTTACTGTTATGTTCGTCGCCTTTCTGTTTCGCGGGCTTTCTCTTCCTGCCCACGAATTTCTTCATTCCCTTCTGTTTTTCTATGGGATCCAGCTCTGGTAGCTGACTCCAAATTCCATCCCCCATCTATCCATCTTCATCACTGCTTGCGAAGCTTTCCTCGGCATTGATCCCCACTGGGGTCTTTGGAGGAAAATCTTCTATGTCAAGCGTCACAATGACATCAATCCCCCCCCCCCCATCGTTGGTGGCGTTGGTTTTGTTGTTAGAAAGGAAGTTGATTATTTCAACTTCCCGATGAAAGAATCCATCCAGGGCTGGCGTCACAAATGGTTCTACCTGCGAGACACTCCAGCGTCTGGGCGGCGTTCCAACCTTCCTCCATTTAAAGATGTCCTGGTGGCTCAGCCGAAGAAATCTTGGCGAAACACCCTGTCTCCCTACGAAAACGCTATAGCCGACAAGCTGTTCGAGCAAGTTGTTGACCTGAAGAACGCGGGAGGCTTGACGATGTGCGGCACTGAGGTAGTTTCAGTGTTCCTGAGACGTCGGGTGCAGCCACTGATGTCCCGGCCCCACCAGTTGTGGATGTACACCGGGAAGGATGATACGTCGAGAGTAAGCTCTGCCGATCTGTCAGATGAAGACCTTTGCGACGAAGTACGACGTCTTACTTGCTATAGTATGAAGGACATCATTGTCCTGACTTCTGCCCGCTCTCCATATGATCTCAAACACCTTCCGGCTGAGGTAGCCTTTACTGCATTTGCTTTTACTACTATTATTGTGTTGTTCTTCAATCTTTCACTAATTTCTCTCCTCCCGACAGGCCTCCACCGTGGCTCAATGCTATCCTCCCACACCCGAAAGTGGTGTGGAACCATAGGATGATGACGATGACTCCGAGGGGACCGAGGATGCTCAGCACATTCTTGAGGACAGCGACGTCCAGGAGGACGAAGCTCCCGAGGATGATGCTCTCACCAGGAGCAGGCGGTGCAAGAGAATAAACGAGGACCTGATCACAACGGCTGAATCGAGTCCTAGCGGGCAAGATAATGATGCCGATGAAACTGCATCGCCTCCCCCTGCTGTGAAAAGTTCGACAGGCTTTTTTGCTGTCGAGGATGACTTGGACCTGTGAGTGTCTATTTTCTCTTTGTAATTATCTTTCTCTACTCTGCATGCTGATCGTCCTTGCTTTTGAAGTAGCTCTGATGATGACGACGATGTTCCTCTTGCAAAGAGGGATAAGTTATTCTCCGGGAAATCTGAGTTAGCCAAGGAGTCAAATCCTTCGCCTGCCAAACCGACGCCGCCCACAAGGACGGCCGTGGAGAAGATTCTGGTGTCGAAGGTTATCCCTTCCGGCAACGCCCCCGCTCCATCAGCTGCCCGCGACCACGTAAGTAGGATTTATCTAACTTGGCTTTCTTCTTTCACGGTGGATTTGCATATTCGACTGAGGTTTCTTGACCTTTGCCTCGCAGCCAATTTATGCCACAGTTGACGCTGTGGCAGATTTTGCTGATCAATTCACTCGTCTGGAGTCTGAAAATGCTCATCTTCGAAAGACCATCAAGACTTCGGCTGACCAAGTGCTGGAGGCTAACAGGCTCGCAGCTGATGCTCAAAATGAAAACATCTCGCTGAAGGATGAACTGAAGAAGCTGAAGCAAAAAATAAAGGATGAGCAGGATGCTAGACGCGAGGCTGCAGTCGCAGCCGATGAAAAAGAAGGCGTCCTCCGTGAATCCATTACAAACTTGTTGAGTAAGTTCCTTCGTGCGTGTTATTTTCCAGTGCTTTCCTCCAAATTTCTTATCTACTTTCTTCCAGGCGTTGCCGATATAACCATCAATCGGGCCCGCAAGCTTCGGGAGGATTCCATGTCAAACGCCCTGTCACTCGCTACTGAGTCCAACATTCAGGTTCTTGGACTTTTGCAAAAAACCAAGGGAGCACTATCGAGGTTATTCTCGATGATATTCCCGAAGATGAAGAAGGACAAGACTCTTGGCGAGATGGCAGTCGCTTTCCTCGTCGACCCTTCTGAGCCTGTAGAGGTACTAAAGTGTCGTTCCCATTTGTTTGGGGCGGTACTTACTTTCCAGCTACTGATGGGTCATGGGCTGGGCTCTGATCTAGAAAAGTTGTCTAAGGCATTTCCTGTAGATGACAAAAATTGCCTAATCAATCTTGAGCCCTTCAAACAATCGGCAGTAACACGTGCTAATCAACTCCTCAAGCTGGTTGACGAGGCGAAGAGCAAAACTGCGGCTGAAGCTACCCCTGGCTCATCTTCAGCTTTTCCTTGAATGAATACTTGCTTTGTCAGTTGTAATTAAGGCCTGATACAGTTTAACCCAGTCCTGTTTTATTCTAGCTCTGTTGCCAGCACCAACAGTCTTTTGGATGTAATATATACGCTGTTGTGCTCCCGATGGGAGTTTTTATTAATGTTGTTCTGAACTGAGAATTGTGCTGCAGATTCCTTCGTCTTCTTCTCGTGCCGATCCTTCTCTAAATCCTTCGGCTAGCGATGAATCCGATCTCGTTCGACGTTTAAGTGATCAAATATCCCGATTGAACAAAGACATAACCACCCTTCACGCGATGGCGGCGTTGGTGAAAAGGAAGAGTGAAATTGCGACTACAGTCGAACAACACGCTCTCGATCGTCTCCCTGTTGCTACTGAAAGCTTGAGCTGTAAGTGTCCATCCATCCGTCGGTTTTTATCGAAGCCCGAATATCCCTTAACCGATTTTCGATGTTCGACAGTCGTAGCTTCTGATGAATCAGAGGAGAACAGAAGGATCCATGAAAAGATCGAAGCGATGACCGATGTCGCTCACCCGAAGCATGAATTGTGGTCCCATCGACCAAAGGCTATTGTCGTGGCCAAGTTTGAGCATCGAGCAGAGAAGGTGCACTATTACTTTGACAAGTTCCATGCTCATCTCTCGATGGTCTGGAGAACCTTGTTTCCTCTGGACCAAGCACCCGAAACTTTATTTTCTCTGTTCACTCGATTCAAGACCCCTGAAAGGATTCGACTATTGGTGCGAAAAGAGCTCCTGGCCGGTGCTGAACTTGCCCTTGCTTCAGTGTTAGCGTGTCATCCGACCTTAGATTTGGAGGCCATAGCAAACACCAGTAGAAGATTAGACCAATATTATGACATTGCTAGAAATCCTACGTATACTATCATCTCTCGGATGGAAACAGGTATCGAGAGGGATCTGAAGGCCCGAGAGGACCAGGGAAACCTGCCATGAATTTATGCATTCATATGTATGTAATGACCTTGTGCCTGCAAGGGATAATCTCATATAAACTTAATGTGTGTTTTGTACATTATGTACTTTTGGTGAATTTGCTAATTCGATTAATATTTTTTTGTCGGGGGCGGCCGAGTGATCAAGTCAGCCTGCTCACCTGACGACTCCGTTGTAATTGCAAGTTTATTGCGGAGTCGATGCGTAAGTTCTGTAAGAGCGACACCCGTTGACGTGGGCATTACCCTTCGGGTAACCGACATTGCCCTATCCTGTACGGCCCAACTGGAGGCCCATGAAGATACTTGATGGCAAGGTGTGCCACTAGGGCGGTGCTGGAGAAGATTCCTTGAAGAACAAGACGAAGAGGAGCCGGACAAGGAAAGTTTAGAGCTAGGTCTTTTGTAAACCTAGTCGTACCCGGACAGATCTCTTGAGACCTGGCCTCCTATATAAGGGTCAGGAGAGGGGCTGCCGAGGGACACAATCAATCTTAGCAACTTTAGCCACCATAAGTCTAGAGCTAGGTCACCGTAGCACTTAGCCTCTCGACGAGATCACAGCCGAAACCTTCGGCACCCTATTGTAACCCAATATTTTCATAATCAAGATCAGACAGGCAGGACGTAAGGGTTTTACCTCATCGAGGGCCCCGAACCTGGGTAAATCGCTCTCCCCGCTTGTCTGTGAACCGATGTCTCGTGTCAGCCTACAGGATTCCATCAACCCTAAGCCCCAATCGGAGGGCATTGCCGAGGAGTACCCTCGACAATTGGCGCCGATCGTGGGGACCCTGTCGGCACAAGATCCGTCATCGGCAGATCCAGTCATGTCGTCGGCAGCTTCGTCGACGCCATCATCATCGTCATCGCCAATCTTAGGAAGTCCGATTCGATTCGGCTCCTATGAGTTCACCCCGCACAGCGACTCTTCTCGCTCGACTTTTTCAGATCTACAAGGGAACATGGAGATGACGTTCGGCAGCGTCCACTACAACATCAACGTAGAAGGAGTCCTTCGACTGCTAGAACCGTACGCCCCCAGATCAGCAAGAAAATTGCCACCATTGGCCGCGGGGCCAAGCATGTTGTCATCAGTCGATCTTTCGGATGGCCTGACGGACTCGACGAACTCATCCTCGCCGTCGACCCCTCGGTCGACGTCTTTGATGTCAGTTGGATCCGATAACCCCGCGCCTTCAGAGATGACCTCGTACTACTGCTTGAACTGCGACACCAGGCATGGGCTGGGATCGAGCGACACATCGTTCATCTGCAGCGCCCAGTATTCATCGGGAGAGGACAGTGTCGACAGCGTTGCCAAAGAAATCACCTGGAGAATGGCACGCCACCAAGTTTATGCTGCCAACAACACAGGGAACGCAAGGAACGGGGGAGGCGGAGATCACACCCCTCGTTCTAGCAGGCGACGTAGCTTTGAAAATAGTGCTAGTAACGTTAACAGCGATTACACCATCGCGGAGGAAGAGTGGGCATCCGCCAGGGCAGCCATACTTAACAACACACCACTTCCCGCCGGAACTTCGGTTGGAACCCTCAACGCCTATCGCTCGATATTGGAGAAGAATCGGGAGCGCTTATCGAATGAGCAAGCCACCCTCTAGAGACGTCTGCTTGCAGCAGAACAATCTAGTGAACGACGAAGGGGCTCGCGAGGGAGCGCTTCCCGAAGTAGCCAAGGCGGGGGGAAGCACCGGTCAAGGCTATCCAGACTTTCGGAAGACGACTCCAGGGAAATAACATCAAACCTATCCAAGTCCTTCATGACCACGGACACTGCAGGAATGCTAAGGCCAAAAACCGTCGAGGGAGCAACCGCCAATCTCGCGGCGTACCTCATCAATCAGCGACCCGAAGGTTCTATGGCTCAAGCTCACCGGGGCGCCCTGGAAAGCCTCGCAATCATGGGAGACAACCTGGTTCCACGAAAGGAAAAGACCACGCTCCAAGCTAACGGCTCAAAGCACCGCTCAAGAGACGCCCGTGACGAGATTACCCAGAGCAGGATCGACAAAGGCAGTCGACGGCGAGCCGCGAGGGGAGAAGATGATAGCGACGCCTCGGAAGAAAGCCAGGAGTACGACGGCGAGTTGAGGGGGGCCGATTGCTTGAGCTACAAGATCCGTGAAACAATGCCACCCAAGAAGTTCAAACCTACCCCTACTAACACCGCGAAGTATGATGGGCAGCAGGAGCCGAGGTCATGGATAGACGATTACCTGCAGACTGTGATCTTACACAAAGGAAATCAGATAGTAGCGATGCAGTGCCTCCAGCTCTACCTGAAAGATTCGGCACGGGCTTGGCTGGGAGGCCTGCCGAAGGGATCTATCAAGTCATGGGACGACCCGGTGGACGCTTTTGTCGCCAACTTCCAAGCGACGTACAAGAGGCCTGTTGGGATAGAAGAGTTGCGGCATTGCCAGCAGAAGCAGAAGGAGTCGATGCGCGCGTACATCAAAGATTCACCAAACTCCTAAACGCTGCCGAAGATGTTTCCGTCGACAGAGCAATCGATGCCTGCAGCGACGGCATTCGACGTGAAACGTACATAGAGGAACTTGGGCGCAAGAAGCCGAAAACCATAACCAAGTTGATGGAAATCGCCAACAGCTGGGCTGATGGCGAAGATAACGTACGGAGACCAAGACAGCGCAACGATGACGAAGACGACGACCAGCCGAAGAACGATTCGGGTGGACGCAGGGATCGCCGCAAGAAAAGGAAAGACCGCAATTACGATGACAGCAACCTGGTAGCCGCTGGATATTCCGATCGACAAGATGATTGGTATGATGACAGGCGAGATGATCGGCAGGATGGCAATCGGAGCAATTCTGGGAACCGCGGCAACTATAAACCACGACCCCAGAGGACCCCCGAGTTACCCTTCGCTGAGCAGATAAACGCTCCTTGCTACTTGCACGCGTACATCGACTCTAAAGACAATAAGAAGAAGTCAAGTCACTTGCTCAGAGATTGTCGACAGTTCATCGAGATGCAGAAGCTCATTCAGCAGCAGCAGTAGCTACCGCCACCACCACCGCCTCCACCTCAGCACCAGGTTCAGCAAGCTCAGCCTCACAACAACAACGAGTCCTTTCCGCCACCACGAGGTAGATGAGCATGATCCACAGAACTGGTGTTTCGAGAAGGGAGATGAAGAAGCTCACCCAAGAAATCAACCTGGCGGAAAGTATCATGGCCAATATCCCTGAATATATCGACTGGTCATCTCAGAGCATTACGTTCAGCAGAGCAGATCACCCGATGACAATCCCAAACTCAGGACATGTTGCGTTAGTAGTTGAGGCACAAATTGGAGGATTTAAGATGAGCAAAGTTTTCATGGATGGTGGAAGCGGACTAAACCTGATATTCCTCGACACGATCAAAAGTATGGGAATCACGATGAGGATGCTAGAAGAGACAGATACCTATTTCCACGGGATCCTCCCCACCTCGCCGGCGTACTCTATTGGCAAAGTTTATCTGAACATTGTCTTTGGTACACCCGACAACTTCAGGAAGGAAAAGATCGAGTTCGAGGTGGTAAATTGGGAATCACAGTACCACGCTATACTCGGACGATCAGCTTATGCCAAGTTCATGGCTGTGCCGCACTATGCATACCTCAAGCTGAAAATGCCTGGGAACAACGGGACAAACCTCACAGTCTATGGAAGTTTTTCACGCTCGGATAATTGTGATCGCGATTTCCAAAGGATCGCTGCAAAGTTTGGGCTCACGCAGGAAGCTGTTGATCTCCCTTCAAAATCGTCGGCACATGATAGTAAGGAAGATGAACGCGTTAGGAAGACGAATAAGAAGCCAGCCGATCTTACTCTAGAAGCTTCGACAGTGAAAACCTCGGCAGCCGATGGCACATCGGTCATAGAAGAAAACAAAACGCTGGCAATCACCGTCGGGACTCCTGGCAAAAACAGTGACGCTTCCAAAATCGCTAACGCGATGGACAAGCTAGAAGATAAGAAGAACCCTCCTCTTGCTTAAGAGGATGGATAGCATTTAGTTTTTCCTTTCTTTTCAACAGGGCTCTTTTTTTCGCCCCTTAGTTCCTTGCTTACTTTATTAATGAGAACTTAAGTTTTGTTTCCTTAAAAGCATTGCAGTAAGTCGGAACACCCGAACCACATCGTCACGAACCTTGTTTGCGTATCTCGGCGAACATCGGTGCGACGAAGAACACGTCCAAAGTTTGCACTCCCGAAAAGCCTCTGAAATTACGAGTGCTAAAAGATGCAAAGCCAACGGGAACCCTGCTCTTTTGCTATAGATGCCTCAAAGATTGCCGCACATAGCACGGGTCGAGAAACATGTATATTAACGACCCACGTTTGGTACTTTACTTATGGAAGTATCAAGGAACGACGGAGTCATCGGCAGAGCTTTTGCTGCCGATATATTCGGGAGTTGCTGTCAAGACATGCATCGGTTGAAAGCAAAGTTGCACATACAACGGGTTTAGCAAGACCCGCAACACGAGCTGATCACTCAAATAATTTGCTGACCAATGAATACACATACGCTTAAACGAGTAATTAAGATTTGCTCCTTCAAAATTTGCCAACGGCATTAACATGGTAAAAATGCATGTACATGCACGTACCGATAAAAGTAGTTTAAACTTAGCAATCCAAATACTCGGATTTAGTAAGTAACCAAGTCTTCCATTACAGTAGGAGCATGACTCTGAATTATTCTTGTGGAGTTTCCTTTTCTTCAGATGCCTTCGAGTCCTTTTCAAGCCTGTCGACAATTATATTGGCAGGCAGTACCACATTCGGGTACAGCGGCTCCAAATCACCCACCGCATTGGCAATTGCCAGCAGGTTTGCCGAAGGATAACGCGCAAGGATGAGGGCAAGTGTAAATCTAGCTCCTGCAAAAACTTGAGCTCGAACCAAGTTTCAGATCTTCTTGGCGTTACTAAATTCTGACATTAAAGTCAACAGCGTGGGAGGGACCGCGTTCAAAGGGAACATCGTCTTCCATATTACTCTCAGCCCCTTGTAGCACTTGTCGAAGAAGCGATGGACCTGCTGCACCCGATCTTGGAACTTCGTGACAGCAGAAGCCTTCGAGTGTTCCTTCCAGAAAACTTCATCTGATGATGATAGCTGAGTCAATGCATTCACACGCTCGTGAATGCGCTTGCTCTCTTCAGCAGGGTTCAGGGCTATGACTAGCAAAATAAACAGGGAAGATAATACGATGCACTTCGTAGAAAAACAAGGAGCAAGAGGACAAGGGGGCTTACAGTTCAAACTTTCTGTGGCCCTATGCAATTCCGTAAGAGCATAGCGCTCTACGTCAGCTGCAAGCTCGCTCTTCTTTCTGAAAATAGCAGCCAAGGCATAAGTAATGCGCAAATCCTTTTCCATCTACGCGATCCGATCCTTCATACGCTGGAGTCGATCACTTTCAGAGACAACACCCGAAGAATCATCGACAAATGCAGGTACCGGGAAAACCTGCAAAACATTGTTAAAGGGCATGATGGATTGCGCGGATTTAGCACTGGAAGTTACTCCCATCCGGAGAGTGCAAGTACAAACGTCATAACAAGAGTACACTGGCAACATTGCCAACATGGAATTTATTACAACCACACAAGTCTTATGAGGAGACATTGTTTTAACGAGGCCAAATTACAAGAATCAGAGGGCTTGGGTCTGGTTTGACAAACTTGGACCAACTGGTGATTTCTTCGCCGAAACCAGTTCAAGGAGTTGGCAAGCACACTTAAGAGCCGAAGTTTTAAAATCAGCCAAGTCGACGAATTGCCCATCTTGCTCTTTCGGCAGTTCTTTGGACATTTCTTCAATATCGGCTTTGAAGCCATGACCCATCATGAGTTGGAAGGCTAGGAGGGCGCCATAGGTACGTGAAGTACGTTTGAATACCTCGATGACTTCTTTGGTGTTGACGGCGAAAGCGTCGATCAGTTGCCCCAAAGTCTTCTCTTGACTAATCTTGGGGAAGATCATCGAGTGCATCCGTGCCATGGCCCCCTTGCCCTTCTGGAGGAGGTCCTGCGTGAGTTGGTGGGAAGCAAGAGTCATCGACAGAGCATTCGTCGGGGAATTGTTCGGATGCTTGTCCAGAGCTTCGACAGGAATATCAGCAGCCTCTGCGAAAAACGAAATAAGAGGAATTCATTAACAAAAGGATAGAATCCGCAAGTTAATAATCAACAAAAGAGCGGAAAGGGAATTACTGAGCAAGGCCAAGGAAGATTGACGAAGAAGATCGTCCCTTTCAATCGCCTAAGCCTCAGCGGCTAGCCTGGACGCCTCTTCATCCTTCAGCCTCTTCTTCAGCCCCTCCAGCTCCTCCTTCAGGGAGTCGACTTCCTGACGAGCTTCGGCAACTATTTTTATTGCGCCCTCCAGCTTCGAGGAAGAAGACTTGACCTCCTTTTGCAGTTGGGCCTTGTCAGCTTCCTGTTGACGTCAGAAAGCCCCTGGCGGGCAGAGACGGTCAACACGGTAGAGCCGGGAACAACTTGGGTTGCGGCTGGCCCCAGTCCCTCAGAGCGACGGCCCGCAAAGCCTCCTGGTCGCACGCGCCGATGCCAACTGCAAGGGCGTGCCACCTGACCTATACCTGGTCAGGAAGGTGTGGATGATGCCTCGCTTAGTTTCCTGCAGGGCACACACGTAAACGTTAAATACGAGCCTCAATCGGCTCTCAGGTTATCCCGTGAATCGGCTCAAAGAGCCGATCCACCCATGATCCGGACGAGGTGTCCGAATATATGGTGGTCCTGCTTGATCAAGGTAAAGCCGATGAGATCTACGACGATCCGGGGTTTTCACCGCATAATCGGATCATCCTACTCACGATTGGGCCTCGCGCTCGCGCACGGTGACCGTAAGCCGATCCTAGACAGGGCCTAAAAACCAACACGAGGTTGATCCCGGAACATCCTTTCTAGGGCTAGCAAACGCCACCCTACACGCCGCTGGATCCTCCAACCCTTTGTAAGGCCTAACTATTGCAGATATTAAACTAATCCTTGTAGAACAAGGAGCAATCGTAACGGATCAGATCTACTAAACTATGATCAAGCGGGTGCCGCCCCTACACCTAAGATAGGTGTAAGGGCGGCTAGACATGCAAGGGTTGCACTACGAAAGCATGTAATATGAAGAACAATGCTAACCCTAACATGTCTAAGATAACTACGTTGCTCGCCATCAAAAAGGCTTCGATGACGAGCAACGCATGAACAACGTGGGCAGGCTTGGCTGCCTAGATCGCAAGATGCGATCTAGGCAGCATGATGCTTACCGGTAGAAACCCTCGAGACGAAGGAGTTGGCGATGCGCCGAGATTTTTTTGTGGTTGAACGTTGGTTGTTGTTTATTCCATAAACCCTAGGTACATATTTATAGTCCAGCGGACTTTCTAATGTGGGCGTGCACTAAACCGTGCACGAGATAAACTCTAACTTTTAATCTAGATACAATCTACCATAAATAAAGATACACGGGCAATCTAGCCCAAATTCCTCGTGCAAGGCCGCTTCGAGAGATCTTCCACGTGTAATCTTCCAAGCCCATCCCGATCGCGGCCCACCTCCTGATCTGGCCAAAATCTGGTGATAACACATGCCCCCCTGGTTTTGGTAATGATAATTTCAAAACCACTCTGCTTTTCCTTCGAAGGGTCATGTCGTGGCAGAGCAGAACCGTCGCAGTATGTTTCATCATGACGACTTGCCTTCCCAACTTCTCTGCACGATTTGACAGTTTTGGCACCATGTCCTCGAAAACTGTTCGGAAATTAAATCTCCATCCCCTTTATCTAACTGCATCGAACAGTTCTCCTCTTCGTCCTCTCCACATTAGTACCCCCAAAAACCCTTCTGCGCACCATGTCTTCCTCTTCCTCCACCTCCTCGGAACTCTCCCTCGGGTCCTCCTCCTCCCGTGAGACGCCGCCGGACATTCGCGCACCAGAAGAATGGGACCTGGAAGACCACGCCTCCTCCATCTGGTCCGAGGAGGACAAATCCTTGACCAGTGGGGAGAGCGACCTCCGTTTCCTCGCCGACGGGGAATCGGAGGAGGAGAGCGATGATGATCGCTTCTCCTGGGATGACTTCACCTCCTCCGAGGAGGCGAAGGAGGAGGAGGAGGAGGACGACGAAGACAGCTCCTCCGACGAGCCGCCGGCCAAACGCCGCCACCTCTGGCCCGGGAACCTCAGCGACGTCGACAGCGACGACGACGCTGACGAAGAGGACGAAGACAACGAGGGTCCTGTCGGCGGCCGCTGGAGCAGCGATGACGAGCCGGTAGGGAGCAGCGCCGACAGTGGTGATGACGGCGACGACGACGACGAGGGCAGCAGCGGCCCCTAGATAGGATCTTAGCATAGGGCCAGCAGTAGCAGACGGGGCAATGTATCCCCTAGTACTCCCTTTTGAGAGCAATCAGCTCTTCTATGTAAGAAATCTGGTTTATCAATGAAAAAATTCCCCAATTTGATTTTGCCGATTCCCTTTATGATAATTTAGCCGATTGTCCTTCGTATCGATTCCGCCGATTGCCAAACTGGTCAATACCCAATAAGCCGATAGCATCGCATCGGTCTCTCACGATAAATTTCGAGATAGATCCATCCGGACCCAAACTCCTGGTCAAACAAGGCCAAGCCATAATCGCGTAAACCCTAGGCCTTTCAGACATTCTTCTGTCCCTTCCAGATCCTCTTTGCCTTCAGAAGAGCCCTAGGACTGTTGCTGGATCAATTTAAACGCCGAAGATGTCACTTCTGCAGGACAGGCATCACTTCTGCAGTGACGTTTTATAACCCTGCTCTGTTCTCTTTCAGGAACCATTGCTCAAAATCAAACTGAGATGCAGAGCCAACCGATTTTAGCAAAATCGGCTTTTTTATAGCAAAGGACCTCTCGTGGCAAGTTGCCCCCCGAGCCTCAGCCGGGGTGGAAACAATGATGAGGACCCGTAATTCAGGCAAACAGGCCTGGGCTCGACCATGTCCGAGAGTGCTATCGTGCGGGGCCAATCAATTGATCACCTTTCATCCGTTGACAGCCTATACAGCCGATCCAGCAGGCTAGTAATCTGGCGTTGAGTAGGTGCCCTCAACATAGTTCTGGGCTTGTCGCTGGATCGTACTGAAACTGATAATTTTGCAACATTGATACGTCTCCAACGTATCGATAATTTCTTGTGTTCCATGCCACATTATTGATGTTATCTACATGTTTTATGCACACTTTATATCATATTCGTGCATTTTCTGGAACTAACCTATTAACAAGATGCCGAAGTGCCGATTCTTTGTTTTCTGCTGTTTTTGGTTTCGAAATCCTAGTAAAGAAATATTCTCGGAATTGGACGAAATAAAAGCCCGGAGGCCTATTTTCTCACGAAGCTTCCGGAAGACCGAAGACGAGACGAAGAGGGGCCACGGGGAGCCAAACCCTAGGGCGGCGCGGCCCCCCTTGGCCGCGCGGCCCTGTGGTGTGGGCCCCCCGTGCCGCCTCTCGACTTGCCCTTCCGCCTACAAATAGCCTCCGTGACGAAACCCCCAGTACGGAGAGCCACGATACGGAAAACATTACTGAGACGCCGTCGCCGCCGATCCCATCTCGGGGGATCCTGGAGATCGCCTCCGGCACCCTGCCGGAGAGGGGATCATCTCCCGGAGGACTCTACACCGCCATGGTCGCCTCCGGAGTGATGAGTGAGTAGTCTACCCCTGGACTATGGGTCCATAGCAGTAGCTAGATGGTTGTCTTCTCCCCATTGTGCTATCATTGTCGGATCTTGTGAGCTGCCTATCATGATCAAGATCATCTATATGTAATTCTATATGTTGCGTTTGTTGGGATCCGATGAATAGAGAATACTTGTTATGTTGATTATCAAAGTTATGCTTATGTGTTGTTTATGATCTTGCATGCTCTCCGTTACTAGTAGATGCTCGGCCAAGTAGATGCTTGTAACTCCAAGAGGGAGTACTTATGCTCGATAGTGGGTTCATGCTTGCATTGACACCGGGACGAGTGACGAAAGTTCTAAGGTTGTGTTGTGCTTGTTGCCACTAGGGATAAAACATTGATGCTATGTCTAAGGATGTAGTTGTTGATTACATTACGCACCATACTTAATGCAATTGTCTGTTGCTTGCAACTTAATACTGGAGGGGTTCGGATGATAACCTCGAAGGTGGACTTTTTAGGCATAGATGCGGTTGGATGGCGGTCTATGTACTTTGTCGTAATGCCCAATTAAATCTCACTATACTCATCATGATATGTATGTGCATTGTCATGCTCTCTTTATTTGTCAATTGCCCAACTGTAATTTGTTCACCCAACATGCTGTTCGTCTTATGGGAGAGACACCTCTAGTGAACTGTGGACCCCGGTCCAATTCTCTTTACTGAAATACAATCTACTGCAATACTTGTTTTTACTGTTTTCTCTGCAAACAATCATCTTCCACACAATACGGTTAATCCTTTGTTACAGCAAGCCGGTGAGATTGACAACCTCACTGTTTCGTTGGGGCAAAGTAGTTTGGTTGTGTTGTGCAGGTTCCACGTTGGCGCCGGAATCTCTGGTGTTGCGCCGCACTATATCCCGCCGCCATCAACCTTCAACGTGCTTCTTGGCTCCTCCTGGTTCGATAAACCTTGGTTTCTTTCCGAGGGAAAACTTGCTGCTGTGCTCATCATACCTTCCTCTTGGGGTTGCCCAACGAACGTGTGAAATACACGCCATCAAGCATATTTTCCGGCGCCGTTGCCGGGAGATCAAGACACGCTGCAAGGGGAGTCTCCACTTCTCAATCTCTTTACTTTGTTTTTGTCTTGCTTTATTTTATTTACTACTTTGTTTGCTGCACTAAATCAAAATACAAAAAAATTAGTTGCTAGTTTTACTTTATTTGCTATCTTGTTTGCTATATCGAAAACACAAAAAAAAATTTAGTTTACTTGCATTTACTTTACTTATTTCATCATGTTTCCTTTTGATTTTACCACAAAGAACATACCGGTAGGACGTGGGTCTATAGTTGGGAGAAATAATATAGAAGAATTCTTCAACCATGTTAGTACCATTGAAAATTTTGAAGATAGACACTTGGTAGATCTTGCGCCTACTTATGAAATTGCTGCTGCGCATTTAGTTCGCTTGTTGGAAACTAAATTTGTTAATCTTAATCCTATAATCCAACACATGTTTTTCACACTTGGTGATATGGAAGAAGGGGAAAAGAAAGATTTTGTATTAGAAACCCTTCTTAGAGAATTTGGTGGTCTAGCAAGAGAAGCTAGAAAGGTGTTTGCTAAATTTAATATGCTTGGTTCTCCTACTAATTTTGTTAGTCTCCTTGAAAAGATGGATATGGATAGAATAAGATACACTAATAATATTGATGATGGAGGGGAGATCAAAGCACCAATACCATGTAAGCTCCTAGCTATGAATGACGCACTAGAAAATAACTATGCTTGGCTTGTTCCTGAAAATTTGTTTGATGAGAGTAGCACGCCTAAGACTAATGAAAAGGGAGATGCTGAAACTTATGTATCTAATATAATATGCCTGGTTGAGAAAAGCCCACACCCCGCTGTAGAAGTACCACCCTTCGATAATACTTGATACACACTTTCTGCGCCTAGCTGAAAGGCGTTAAAGAAAGCGCTTATGGGAGACAACCCATGTTTTTACCTACAGTACTTTGTTTTTATTTTGTGTCTTGGAAGTTGTTTACTACTGTAGCAACCTCTCCTTATCTTAGTTTTGTGTTTTGTTGTGCCAAGTTAAGCCGTTGATAGAAAAGTAAGTACTAGATTTGGATTACTGCGCAGTTCCAGATTTCTTTGCTGTCACGAATCTGAGCCCACTGCCCTGCAGGAAGCTCAGAAAATTATGCCAATTTACGTGCATGATCCTCAGATATGTACGCAACTTTCATTCAATTTGAGCATTTTCATTTGAGCAAGTCTGGTGCCATTTTAAAATTCGTCAATACGAACTGTTCTGTTTTGACAGATTCTGCCTTTTATTTCGCATTGCCTCTTTCGCTATGTTGGATGAATTTCTTTGATCCACTAATGTCCAGTAGCATTATGCAATGTCCAGAAGTGTTAAGAATGATTGTGTCACCTCTGAATATGTCAATTTATATTGTGCACTAACCCTCTAATGAGTTGTTTCGAGTTTGGTGTGGAGGAAGTTTTCAAGGGTCAAGAGAGGAGTATGATGCAACATGATCAAGAAGAGTGAAAGCTCTAAGCTTGGGGATGCACCCGGCGGTTCACCCCTGCATATATCAAGAAGACTCAAGCGTCTAAGCTTGGGGATGCCCAAGGCATCCCCTTCTTCATCAACAAATTATCAGGTTCCTCCCCTGAAACTACATTTTTATTCGGCCACATCTTATGTGCTTTTTCTTGGAGCGTCGGTTTGTTTTTTTTTTGTTTTGTTTGAATAAAATGGATCCTAGCATTCACTTTATGGGAGAGATACACACTCCGCTGTAGCATATGGACAAATATGTCCTTGGTTTCTACTCATAGTATTCATGACGAAGTTTCTCCTTCGTTAAATTGTTATATGGTTGGAATTGGAAAATGATACATGTAGTAATTGCTATAATGTCTTGGGTAATGTGATACTTGGCAATTGTTGTGCTCATGTTTAAGCTCTTGCATCATATGCTTTGCACCCATTAATGAAGAAATACATAGAGCATGCTAAAACTTGGTTTGCATAATTGGTTTCTCTAAGGTCTAGATAATTTCTAGTATTGAGTTTGAACAACAAGGAAGACAATGTATAGTTTTATAATGTTTTCAATATGTCTTTTATGTGAGTTTTGCTGTACCGTTCATCCTTGTGTTTGTTTCAAACAACCTTGCTAGCCTAAGCCTTGTATCGAGAGGGAATACTTCTCATGCATCCAAAATACTTGAGCCAACCACTATGCCATTTGTGTCCACCATACCTACCTACTACATGGTATTTTCCAGCCATTCCAAAGTAAATTGCTTGAGTGCTACCTTTAAAATTCCATCATTCACCTTTGCAATATATAGCTCATGGGACAAATAGCTTAAAAACTATTGTGGTATTGAATATGTAATTATGCACTTTATCTCTTATTAAGTTGCTTGTTGTGCGATAACCATGTTTACTCGGGGAACGCCATCAACTCATTGTTGAATTTCATGTGAGTTGCTATGCATGTTCGTCTTGTCCGAAGTAAGGGCGATCTACACTGAGTTGAATGGTTTGAGCATGCATATTGTGAGAGAAGAACATTGGGCCGCTAACTAAAGCCATGTTCCATGGTGGAAGTTTCAGTTTTGGACAAACATCCTCAAATCTCTAATGAGAAAAGAATTAATTGCTGTTGAATGCTTAAAGCATTAAAAGAGGAGTCCATTATCTGTTGTCTATGTTGTCCCGGTATGGATGTCTAAGTTGAGAATAATCAAAAGCGAGAAATCCAAATGCGAGCTTTCTCCTTAGACCTTTGTACAGGCGGCATAGAGGTACCCCTTTGTGATACTTGGTTAAAGCATATGTATTGCGGTGATAATCCAGGTAGTCCAAGCTAATTAGGACAAGGTGCGGGCACTATTAGTACACTATGCATGAGGCTTGCAACTTATAAGATATAATTTACATGATGCATATGCTTTATTACTACCGTTGACAAAATTGTTTCATGTTTTCAAAATCAAAGCTCTAGCACAAATATAGCAATCGATGCTTTTCCTCTATGAGGACCATTCTTTTACTTTCAATGTTGAGTCAGTTCACCTATTTCTCTCCACCTCAAGAAGCAAACACTTGTGTGAACTGTGCATTGATTCCTACATATTCGCTTATTGCACTTATTATATTACTCAATGTTGACAATATCCATGAGATATACATGTTACAAGTTGAAAGCAACCGCTGAAACTTAATCTCCTTTTGTGTTGCTTCAATACCTTTACTTTGAATTATTGCTTTATGAGTTAACTCTTATGCAAGACTTATTGATGCTTGTCTTGAAGTGCTATTCATGAAAAGTCTTTGCTTTATGATTCACTTGTTTACTCATGTCATACACATTGTTTTGATCGCTGCACTCACTACATATGCTTTACAAATAGTATGATCAAGATTATGATGGCATGTCACTCCGGAAATTATCTTTGTTATCGTTTTACTCGCTCGGGACGAGCGGAACTAAGCTTGGGGATGCTGATACGTCTCCAACGTATCGATAATTTCTTGTGTTCCATGCCACATTATTGATGTTATCTACATGTTTTATGCACACTTTATATCATATTCGTGCATTTTCCGGAACTAACCTATTAACAAGATGCCGAAGTGCCGATTCTTGTTTTACTGCTGTTTTTGGTTTCAGAAATCCTAGTAAAGAAATATTCTCGGAATTGGACGAAATAAAAGCCCGGAGGCCTATTTTCTCACGAAGCTTCCGGAAGACCGAAGACGAGACGAAGAGGGGCCACGGGGAGCCAAACCCTAGGGCGGCGCGGCCCCCCTTGGCCGCGCGGCCCTGTGGTGTGGGCCCCCCGTGCCGCCTCTCGACTTGCCCTTCCGCCTACAAATAGCCTCCGTGACGAAACCCCCAGTACGGAGAGCCACGATACGGAAAACATTACTGAGATGCCGTCGCCGCCGATCCCATCTCGGGGGATCCTCGGAGATCGCCTCCGGCACCCTGCCGGAGAGGGGAATCATCTCCCGGAGGACTCTACACCGCCATGGTCGCCTCCGGAGTGATGAGTGAGTAGTCTACCCCTGGACTATGGGTCCATAGCAGTAGCTAGATGGTTGTCTTCTCCCCATTGTGCTATCATTGTCGGATCTTGTGAGCTGCCTATCATGATCAAGATCATCTATATGTAATTCTATATGTTGCGTTTGTTGGGATCCCATGAATAGAGAATACTTGTTATGTTGATTATCAAAGTTATGCTTATGTGTTGTTTATGATCTTGCATGCTCTCCGTTACTAGTAGATGCTCCGGCCAAGTAGATGCTTGTAACTCCAAGAGGGAGTACTTATGCTCGATAGTGGGTTCATGCTTGCATTGACACCGGGACGAGTGACGGAAAGTTCTAAGGTTGTGTTGTGCTTGTTGCCACTAGGGATAAAACATTGATGCTATGTCTAAGGATGTAATTGTTGATTACATTACGCACCATACTTAATGCAATTGTCACGTTGCTTGCAACTTAATACTGGAGGGGTTCGGATGATAACCTCGAAGGTGGACTTTTTAGGCATAGATGCGGTTGGATGGCGGTCTATGTACTTTGTCGTAATGCCCAATTAAATCTCACTATACTCATCATGATATGTATGTGCATTGTCATGCTCTCTTTATTTTTCAATTGCCCAACTGTAATTTGTTCACCCAACATGCTGTTCGTCTTATGGGAGAGACACCTCTAGTGAACTGTGGACCCCGGTCCAATTCTCTTTACTGAAATACAATCTACTGCAATACTTGTTTTTACTGTTTTCTCTGCAAACAATCATCTTCCACACAATACGGTTAATCCTTTGTTACAGCAAGCCGGTGAGATTGACAACCTCACTGTTTCGTTGGGGCAAAGTAGTTTGGTTGTGTTGTGCAGGTTCCACGTTGGCGCCGGAATCTCCGGTGTTGCGCCGCACTACATCCCGCCGCCATCAACCTTCAACGTGCTTCTTGGCTCCTCCTGGTTCGATAAACCTTGGTTTCTTTCTGAGGGAAAACTTGCTGCTGTGCTCATCATACCTTCCTCTTGGGGTTGCCCAACGAACGTGTGAAATACACGCCATCAAACATCAGCACCATTCTTCAGGCAAGTTGTGATGCAGCGTCAGCCGATTCCAACGAAATCGGCTCCCCAGAGCAGGGAACCTTCAAGGTGAGCTGACCCCCCGAGCCTCAATCGGGGCGAGAATAGCAGTGAGCCGACCACGTCGATCATCCTCGGTTTCCAACTCGTAATGCAGTACCAGCCGATTCAACAAAATCGGCTTTTTAGAGTGAGGAGATTTCAGGGCGAGTCGCCCTCCCCCGAGCTTCTTCAGTTCAATCCTTGCGCCTTGCTGATCAGATGGGCGCGACGTCCTCAATGGGAATTAGGGGTCCTTGAAGGGAAGACCCACTCCCTGCTCCATTGATTCTTAAGTCGATGTCTGCACATTGGCTATGCTTGAAAAATTTTGAATTTTCGACCGATTTGTGTATCGGCCCCCATACTCCAATACCCATCATCAAAGGATGAGACGTTTCCACTGCATATCCTCGTGTTTTATCCACCTGGGTGCCCCCGGAGCCGATTCTGTCAAGAGAATTGATGGTATCGGCTCTGTTGGATAACATGTTGAACCCAGGTAGAATGGATGGTGAGGATAATTTTGGCCGATCGCTGGAATCGGCCTCCCGTTGCTTTCTCGGTGAAGGTTTTGTGGTGTCCCTTCACAAATCTTTTGGGGCCGATCACAAGGATCAGCCTCGCCATGTTTATCCATCGACATTTGCTTTTGTTACACGGTCAGGCCGGTGGATAAAACCAGCCTAACCCCGTTCCTTGTCACGTCGATGCGCTCACAGTCGTCCAAATTGATGCCTGAGAGCGGCTCTTGGCCTGACGTCTCCCAAATGTCCATGCCGGCCGTTGAGACCTCGACTGAATCATCTGCATGGACGACTTCTACTTCATCTCCATCCCACTGTATCAGGCATTGGTGCATCGTGGATGGAATGCAACAGTTGGCGTGGATCCAATCTCTCCCTAGTAGGACAGCGTAGGTGCTCTTGTCTGTCGACGATAAAGAACGTCGTAGGGACAGTTTTCCTTCCTACGGTCGGATCCACATTCGAACACCTTGTGCGTCAGACGCTTGGCCGTTGAAATCACTCAGTGTCACATTGGTCTTGATCAGATCCGAGCTGGAGCGTCCCAACCGACGTAGCATGGAGTATGGCATAATGTTGACTGCCGCTCCGGTGTCCACCAACATCTTGTTGACAGGCTGCCCATTGATGTAGCCTCGCAAGTACAGGGCCTTCAGATGCCTGTAACTTCTTTCTTTTGGCTTCTCAAAGATGACCGGCCGTGGGCCGCAGATCTAATTGTGCCACGGGTGCTTCATACAATCTTGGAGCGCTAAACTCCGTTGGAAGAATGAAGACCATGTTTGTGCCAGCCGATGTATCATCATCGGCTTTCCTCTGCTTGGGCGCCACTCTTTTCTTTGTGGCCGGCCTTCTTCGTCCGGGGTTCGCCGGATTTTGGCGGCCGGATCGGGCCGTGCCTTCCTTAGCGTGTGCAGGTACAATCTTTCAGCTTCTTCCAACCCACGCAGACGCTGAACCCTTCGCTTTTGGAAACGGCTGAGCCCATTAGGGCACCACCTGGGCCGATGATATTTATCTTCTTCATCATCGTCCTCTAGTTCCTCGAGATCTTCCACCCGAGCGGACTCAGCGTGTTTGTTCCGAGGCGGGAGAGGCCCTAGACGCTTGAACACAGACACGTTAGCGGCATCCTTCTTCCTTTGCTTGCATTCTGGGCAGTTCTCGATTGTTGGCAATCACCTCATTCCTGAGTCCCAGCAATGTTTGAAGAACGGACAGTCCCATTGCCTATCCATGTCATCCTGCCCCCTTGACCTTCCTTCAGCGCGACGATTGTACCCGTCGTTGCTTCTATCATGTTGACGGTACCTCCGACCTCTCGCATCGGACCGACAATTCCTTTCATCATCTACGTCGTGGTGCCGACGTCGGTCGTGTTGCTGCTCATATTTGTTGAGGAGGTGCTCGGAGAGTGGACGTTGATACCGCACGCTTCTTATTCCCTCCCCTGCCAGGTACCGCCTGTCATCATCTTGGGGCCGGTCGCGTGGATCGGCCTCCTCTTCATCCTTGCCACGAGCGTGGCTGCTTTCTGCTTCATCTTTGCCATGGCGGCTTGCAAGCCCTGCCATGTTGACACCAAAGGAGAACTTTGGCTGGCCTATGGAGTGGCTGAGATCCACCATGTTGACGCCAGGCGACGGACTTGAGTCTCTACCGAGCTCTCATGTTTCCTTTTGAGCTCCTCGGGCAGATCCTCGTACTTCAGTGACCTGGTGCGTTCTTCTGACGGGGCGGACAGGTCCACTCCATCGAGTGCGCCTTCAGGTGTGAAACCCTTCCACCTGACGCCATGGGCGCGGGTTCGGTGGAAAGAGCCGATGAGTTCGGCTTCGAGGACCGCCTTGATTTCGTCATGTTTCTTCTTGAGCTCATCAGGCAGATCCTCGTACGTGACCGGAGTGTCTTCCGCCATCTCGGATGTAGATGGCGATGTCGTGGATGTCGAAGGCTGTCCCACCGGGCGTGCCAGAATGTGTTGACGTCAGAAACCCCCTGGCGGGCAGAGACGGTCAACACGGTAGAGCCGGGAACAACTAGGGCTGCGGCTGGCCCCAGTCCCTCAGAGCGACGGCCCGCAAAGCCTCCCTGGTCGCACGCGCCGATGCCAACCGCAAGGGCGTGCCACCCGACCTATACCTGGTCAGGAAGGTGTGGATGATGCCTCGCTTAGTTTCCTGCAGGGCACACACGTAAACGTTAAATACGAGCCTCGATCGGCTCTCAGGTTATCCTGTGAATCGGCTCAAAGAGCCGATCCACCCATGATCCGGACGAGGTGTCCGAATATATGGTGGTCCCGCTTGATCAAGGTAAAGCTGATGAGATCTACGACGATCCGGGGTTTTCACCGCATAATCGGATCATCCTACTCACGATTGGGCCTCGCGCTCGCGCATGGTGACCGTAAGCCGATCCTAGACGGGGCCTAAAAACCAACACGAGGTTGATCCCGGAACATCCTTTCTAGGGCTAGCAAACGCCACCCTACACGCCGCTGGATCCTCCAACCCTTTGTAAGGCCTAACTATTGCAGGATATTAAACTAATCCTTGTAGAACAAGGAGCAATCGTAACGGATCAGATCTACTAAACTATGATCAAGCGGGGTGCCGCCCCTACACCTAAGATAGGTGTAAGGGCGGCTAGACATGCAAGGGTTGCACTACGAAAGCATGTAATATGAAGAACAATGGTAACCCTAACATGTCTAAGATAACTACGTTGCTCGCCATCAAAAAGGCTTCGATACGAGCAACGCATGAACAACGTGGGCAGGCTTGTGCTGCCTAGATCGCAAGATGCGATCTAGGCAGCATGATGCTTACCGGTAGAAACCCTCGAGACGAAGGAGTTGGCGATGCGCCGAGATTTGTTTGTGGTTGAACGTTGGTTGTTGTTTATTCCATAAACCCTAGGTACATATTTATAGTCCAGCGGACTTTCTAATGTGGGCGTGCACTAAACCGTGCACGAGATAAACTCTAACTTTTAATCTAGATACAATCTACCATAAATAAAGATACACGGGCAATCTAGCCCAAATTCCCTGTGCAAGGCCGCTTCAGAGATCTTCCACGTGTAATCTTCCAAGCCCATCCTGATCGCGGCCCACCTCCTGATTTGGCCAAAATCTGGTGATAACACTTCCAGGGAAGTGTATTGAGAGGCGAAAGTCTCTAAAGACGATATGAAAGCTCGCAAATCCTTAGGAGATAAGGAAGAACAGGTATCAAATTAAAAACTATTAACCAAGGTTCATTCAGGGAGAGGTTGCAGAAGAAGACTCATAGGTTTCCCTGAAGAAGGAGCTGCGGCTGCCGAAGGAATATCCTTCCCTTTGGAAAGGGAAGAAGCAGTCGACATTTGGGCCGTAGGGGCTGCGGCAGGGGCTGAAGCCTCGGAAGCTGCAGGATTCACCGGAACAGTGCTAGATTTAACTTTCTTAGGCGGGGTCTCGATGAGACCTTCGTCACTACGAAAAATAAAATTGGCAAAAGTCAAGAAAGGAATGTGAATGATAAGGACTGAATACAAATTCTGGGGAAGGAAGCAAGGACTTACAGATCGAAAAGATCATCTTCGTCGGCAAAGCCGCCGGATGGTCTCTTCACAGGCGAAGCTTTGGCCTCCTCCATAGCTGCATCAACAAAGGCAGCATGATCAGCGTCGTCGTCATGCATTGACTCCGCTGTGTCGCTAATATCGTTGGCTGCGGATGGAGGATCAATAAAGTCAGCTTCAGAGTTTATCGGATCATCGCGTTCATTCTTTGGGCTCGCATTTTCTTCAGTATGAAATCCTACAGGGGCTGAAGAATCTATTCCCTCGGAAGTATCGTCTGACAAATCTCGCAAGTCTTCAGGAGCTATGAGGATCTGTCGAAGTGAAACAAGTAAGAATAATGGCAGTCGCATTCATCAAGGGAAACAGCGCAGTAAGAATATGGAGAGGAGAATTTATCTCCGTTGGCGGATGATCAGCATCAAATGGTGGATGGGAAGATATCAGCGGGATTGAATCTTCTTGGCTGAAGAGAGTGAGGCGCCGAACTTCATCAAGCAGTTCCTTTTCCGATAATTCGGCAGCATTTATCCTGGTCTCGTCCTTGGGACCCGAATATAACCACAGCGGATGAGCCCTAGCCATGATTGGCTGCACTCGACGCTTCAAGAACACAGCGGCTACCTCTGTGCCTATCATGGTCTGGCCATCGGCTTCTTTGATCCGAAGAAACTTATCGAATAACTTGTCGACTACTGGCTTTTCATCGGGAGAAAGGGTATTCTTCCAAGACTGCTTAGGCTTGGCTTCAAGAACATCAGAGAAGCGAGGAAGCTGAGATTCAATTATTGAAGAGTCCTTAATGTAGAACCACTTCAGTCTCCACCCTTGCACGGATTCTTTCATCAGAAAGTTGAAGTAATTGACTTCTTTGCGAGCGACAAAGCCAACTCCCCCAATGACAAAGGATCCGCAGCTACTATTGTACCTTTTCACGAAGAAAATTTTCTTCCACAACCCAAAGTGGGGCTTAATGCCCAAAAACGCTTCGCAAAGGGTGATAAAAATGGCAAGGTGAAGGATTGAGTTGGGGGTCAGCTGCCATAGTTGGATCTCGTAAACTCGAAGAAGATGATGAAGGAATTTGTGGGCAGGGAGCGAGAGACCTCGGTACAAGAACGACAAGAACATCACGGTAAAACCAGCAGGAGGATTAGGCCGCGAAATCGCACCTGGGAGAATGACGTTCCCCTCGTCGGAAGAAATCATTCAAAGTCTTCGGGCTTTCTTTTCATCACGCTTTGTGGTAGTAGATGCCGGCCAGTCGCCGGGGGAGGGCCCAGCCGTGGAGCTTGATGGCGTTGGCGGTTCCGGAGCTGGGGGAGTAGCATCTGGAGCGCCTTTCCTTGGTAGATTGGGAGAAACCTTGGTGGCGGCACCACTGCTCGCAGCGCTGGTGGCGACGGTGGAGTTCTTCTTCTTCACCATTGTTGGATCTGATGAAGATCTGGAAGCAGCGACGGCGGCAGCGCAGCGGTTATGAGTGAAGAAGATGAAAGAAAGAGAAGAGGATGCGAGGATGAAGTATGGAAAAGGGAAAGCTTGATCTGAAAGATTATAAAGTGCAAAGAAACCTAAGGAATGAGTGGGCACGTGTCGTTGTTTCCAATTCATTAAGAGGACCCTCTTTCCATCATAGATCGCAGGAATCGAGGAGACGCCTTGGTAACTATACGCGAGTAGCGGTCATTTCTTGAAAACAGAACTACGCAGAAGTAGGATGGGCCCAACGGGTCGTGTCCTGTCAGTCAGAATTGCAGCAGTGATTGCGTCATCAGTGATGTTGATGCGTGTAGTTGACACATCCGTTGGGAACCCCAAGAGGAAGGTGTGATGCGCACAGTAGCAAGTTTCCCTCAGTAAGAAACCAAGGTTTAATCGGACCAGTAGGAGTCAAGAAGCACGTTGAAGGTTGATGGTGGCGGAATGTAATGCGGCGCAACACCAGGGATTCCGGCGCCAACGTGGAACCTGCACAACACAACCAAAGTACTTTGCCCCAACGTAACAGTGAGGTTGTCAATCTCACCGGCTTGCTTGTGAACAAAGGATCAACCGTATTGTGTGGAAGATGATTGTTTGCGAAGAACAATAAAGAACAAGTATTGCGATAGATTGTATTTCAGATGTAAAGAATAGACCGGGGTCCATAGTTCACTAGCGGTGTCTCTCCCATAAGATAAATAGCATGTTGGGTGAACAAATTACAGTTGGGCAATTGACAAATAAAGAAGGCATAACAATGCACATACATATATCATGATGAGTACTATGAGATTTAATCAGGGCATTACGACAAAGTACATAGACCGCCATCCGAGCATGCATCTATGCCTAAAAAGTCCACTTTCGGGTTATCATCCGAACCCCTTCCGGTATTAAGTTGCAAGCAACGAGACAATTGCATTAAGTATGGTGCGTAATGTAATCAACACAAATATCCTTAGACAAAGCATCGATGTTTTATCCCTAGTGGCAACAGCACATCCACAACCTTAGAACTTTACGTCACATCGTCCCGATTTAATGGAGGCATGAACCCACTATCGAGCATAAATACTCCCTCTTGGAGTCACAAGTATCAACTTGGCCAGAGCCTCTACTAGCAACGAGAGAGCATGCAAGAACATAAACAACATATATGATAGATTGATAATCAACTTGACATAGTATTCAATATCCATCGGATCCCAACAAACACAACATGTAGGATTACAAAGAAACGATCTTGATCATGATAGGCAGCTCACAAGATCGAGCATGATAGCACAATTAGGAGAAGACGACCATCTAGCTACTGCTATGGACCCATGGTCCAGGGGTGAACTACTCACACATCAATCCGGAGGCGATCATGGCGATGAAGAGTCCTCCGGGAGATGATTCCCCTCTCCGACAGGGTGCCGGAGGCGATCTTCTGAATCCCCCGAGATGGGATTGGCGGCAGCTGCGTCTCTGGAAGGTTTTCCGTATCGTGGCTCTCGGTCCTGGGGGTTTCGCGACGGAGGCTTTAAGTAGGCGGAAGGGTAGGTCAGGGGGCGTCACGAGGTGGCCACACAACAGGGCCGCGCGGCCAGGGGCTGGGCCGCGCCGCCCTAGCGTGTCGTCGCCTCGTGGCCCCACTCGTTTCCTCTTCGGACTTCCGGAAGCTTCGTGGAAAAATAGGCCCCCGGGCGTTGATTTCGTCCAATTCCGAGAATATTTCCTTACTAGGATTTCTGAAACCAAAAACAGCAGAAAACGACAAGCTGGCTCTTCGGCATCTCGTCAATAGGTTAGTGCTTGGAAAATGCATAATAACGACATATAATGTGTATAAAACATGTGAGTATCATCATAAAAGTAGCATGGAACATAAGAAATTATAGATACGTTTGGGACGTATCAAGCATCCCCAAGCTTAGTTCCTACTCGCCCTCGAGTAGGTAAACGATAACAAAGATAATTTCTGAAGTGACATGCTATCATAATTTTGATCAATACTATTGTAAAGCACATGAGATGAATGCAGCGATTCGAAGCAATGATGAAGATAATGAGTAGACAAATGAATCATATAACAAAGACTTTTCATGAATAGTACTTTCAAGACAAGCATCAATAAGTCTTGCATAACAGTTAACTCATAAGCAATAAGTTCAAAGTAAAGGCGTTGAAGCAACACAAAGGAAGATATAAGTTTCAGCGATTTCTTTCAACTTCAACATGTATATCTCATGGATAATTGTCAACACAAAGTAATATAACAAGTGCAATAGGTAAACATGTAAGAATCAATGCACACAGTTTACACAAGTGTTTGCTTCTAAGATAGAAAGAAGTAGGTAGACTGACTCAACAATAAAGTAGAAGATAGACCCTTCGCAGAGGGAAGCATTGATTACTATTTTTGTGCTAGAGCTTTTATTTTGAAAACAAGAAACAATTTTGTCAACGGTAGTAATAAATCATATGTGTTATGTATAAGATATCCTATAAGTTGCAAGCCTCATGCATAATATACTAATAGTGCCCGCACCTTGTCCTAATTAGCATGGGTTAACACGGATTATCATTGCATAACATATGTTTCAACCAAGTGTCACAAAGGGGTACCTCTATGCCGCTTGTACAAGGGTCTAAGGAGAAAGTTCGCATTGGATTTCTCGCTTTTGATCATTCTCAACTTAGACACCCATACCGGGACAACATAGACAACAGATAATGGACTCCTCTTTTAATGCTTAAGCATTCAACAACAGTTAATATTCTCATAAGAGATTGAGGTTTTATGTCCAAACTGATACTTCCACCATGATTCATGGCTTTAGTTAGCGGCCCAATGTTTTTCTCTAACAGTATGCATACTCAATGTAACACCCCAACTTTTGCAACCTTGATTAATTATCCTGATTACAAAAATTAGGGGGAACAAAAACTTTTTCTAAAGACTAATTAGATGAATTGCCTTGATTGTTTGTTGTGATGAATTGCCTTGATCTGTTGGTAGATGTATTGTCTTGATTTGCTTGTTGAGTTTTGTCTTGAGCCACCTCATAGAACAACACCCCTAGTGGTTAAACAAGCAACTCACCAAATAAAACACATGTGTGGCTTAGGAAGAATTGTTTTCCTTCTTACTACATCAAACCTCTCTCCTGATGACAACATGGGTGTGCCATCTTGATTTTCTCTTTGTGGTACAAGATAGCTCAATCATCCTTAATTCACAACTTTGTGATCTCAATGCATGGATCTCATCTGTGCATCTCCCTCTATAATTTCCACATCCTGCATGTCTCATTCTACCCTTGCATCACATATATTCAACTTGATCTTATACCCTATCCAATGATTCAACTCTAGATCACTTCCTTCACTTTTACCTCTTGTTTTTATTCAAGTTTAATCTTCACAAAACCAAGAGTGGGAATGATGGATACATTTTGTAGCCACCATCTACCCTTGAGAACACTCCTCCCTAAATTAGTTTCCCTCCTCAAAAATCCTACAGTTTTCCTTCTCTAGTTTTGATCACAAAACTACTTCTAGTTTTATTAAAACTTTCCAAGATTTCTCTTCAAAGAAAACAAGGAACTGAAATGGGTTTTGTTTTTCATCCCATTTCTACCAAGTATTGATTTATAAAACAATACTCTCTATTTTGCTTTCCTTTTTACAAAAAGGCTTGTTAAGGTATTTATACCATTTCTTGTTTTTTTTAAGATTGAGAAAACTCTACTTTACTTGAGAAAGTAAGTGGAACATTTTGAACTCCTATGTTCCAACTAGTTCTCTCTCAATATTTTCAAATTCCATTCCACTTGAGTTCATTACCAATTGTCCCCTAGACAATTGAGGTGTTTCAAATACTTTTGAAACAAGTTCTATTCCAAATGACAACCCTTGCACATCTTGTGTACATCTCTAATCTACCCATTATGTTCCTTCATCCTCCAATTCTGGATCAAATGGATGATCATTCGATACTTTCAAACCACTCCCAATTGACCTCTTATTTGAAGAGCAACTTATATTTCATTATGCCTATCTCACTCCTCTATTTATTTTCCATCATCACCTTGACCTCATGAATTGATGATGTATGTCAATATATTCATCCTTGTGAGTATATGGTTACTTCACTCACCATCTCTCCTAGCCTTGCTCTACCATTGTCTAAATCACCATCACCACCATCATCTCGTGGACACATCTTTTATCAGGTCAGAATGTCACCACCATCTACTTTAGCACCCTTGTGCATTAGTATCACTTTGCCTAAAATTGTATATCTTTTTAGGCCACCATTTTAGTAATTTGTGAGGCACTCAACCTTAGGTGTCATGCATGTGTAGCAATTATCTCTTGTTGATCACTTGTGCATGGCCAAAAATATGTGGCCGGCCATGCCATGGCACACATGCATCATGCCTCTCCATTTCCCTCTCTCTCACATAATTACTCCACCTTGGGAAGCCTCTCCTCCTTTGTCCCTTCCCAATGCCACAAATAAATTCAGCTTGGGTCAAATATCTCTTCTCCAAATCAGCCTCCCAACTAACCCAATCAATGAAGAGGCTACCTCCCAACCAACCCAATCAATGAGGAGGCAGCCCACCCCCTCCCCCTCTATAAAAAGGGGCTTGGCAGCCCACCCCCTCCTCACTTGCTCTCACTTTTCCACTCCCCACTCTCTCCTCCACTCCCACACACTCTCCTCCTACCTCTCCCCACGAAATTGCTGCTCCTCCTAGCTTCATGGCCGGCCATGGCCATGGAAAGCTCACCAAGATGCAGCTCCTTCCTCCCTCAAGCTCATCCTCACCATGAGAGCCTCCCCCTCCATCTTCTCCCCAACCTTAGATGGTTTAATCTCCTCTTCTTCTCCCTCCATTGCTAAGATTGGATCTTGATGCAGGTGCATGTTGGTCCAAGCATGGAGAAGGTTGAGCTATCCTCAGATCTGAAGTTCTTGAGCAAAGTTCGTCCAAAACCTTGCAGTAATTTCTGTTTCTTGCTGTTTCAGATTCTGGTACGATCTTGTAAAATCCACCAAATCTCGTGTGCAGATCCAAATCGAGTGGTTCAAAGTTCTGCAGATAGGTACTCAAAATATCTACAACTTGGCGTTGGTCTCATCCTCAAATTCGTTACGGATTTTGCATGATAAATAAAGTTCTGCAAACATGCAGAATCATTGTTTGTTAGATTTCTTCCGTTTTACAAAACCTTTTTGAGCAAACTCAACTTTGGGTAAAAGCCCTCTCCAGTACCTTCATTTTGGCGTTGGGTTCACTTCAAATGACCTAATGAAATTGGAATGGTTCACAGATCAAGATCTGGTCAGATCTGACTTTGTCGAATTAAATCAGGAGCTTGGAAACGAATTTTTGAATGAAACCAGTTGGGTAAGAACCACCTTTTCAATACCTTTCAGATGCAGCTGACCTCATATTTTTATGAGTTGTGTACGATTTGTGGTGAATTAAACTTATTCTGTGTGTTCTGCAGACATGGCTGTTAGCTTTTAATTCATTAAAAATCCATTTTTGAACCTAATTGAGTGATTCCACTTCTGTAGGATTGCTGAATGTTTTCTTAATCATCTCAAACAAGTTTCAAACCTTTATCTGTTCTGCAACTCCATAGTTAAAGAAAATGGTGAAAACATGCAGTAAACTTGTAAATCCATTTGTGAGAGTTTCAGAAATAATTTGAACCCAAATCCAATTGCGTGTGAATCTCTGTTTAATTACCTTTCAAATGCCAGTGGCCTCATATTTTTAGGATGTTTCTACGATTTATGGCTTACAGATCTTGTTTTCTGTACAGTCAGATTCAAAGAAATTCCTAAAATTGTAGGTTTGATATTTTTGGGTGTTTCCAATTGGGTTAGTCTTGTATTAGTACTGGCCATCTAGGAAAAATATTGTTAGTCTTTGTTCATGCATATTAAGTACTATTAGTACTGTGTATGTGTGACATGGATTGTTGAACCAAAACTTTTTGGTTTGTTTAAAAACTTTAACCACCTCTTTGTATTAAAATTGTTCAACCAATGTTTTATTCTTGCAAAACAAAATCTCTGCAACTTAAACTTAATTCAATTGTTTGGCTTAAGTTTTCAAACGGTGTGGCATATCATTTACTTCCTATTCTCGTGTAGTGTTTTGTAAGCCTTATAAAATGGAGATGATGACTTCCCGCTTTTCCAAAAATGTTTCGAATTATATATTAAATGTTTGGGATGCCAAACTAATGCACTTGTCCTCTTTATGATGTTATCTACCAGGGGATACTTAGTTGTGCCATGGTGATACCGAGAGAGGCAATTGCTAAGTCATGGCACTCTCATACCTCTACTAGGTAAATAAATGGGGTTTTCTAAATTAAAACTCTTGAAGTTGTTTGTGGTATCTATAAGTCCTTAGTATGTTATACCTTGGCTGCATGGTTAGTTGTTGATTGTTGAATGTTGTCTTGTTGATGCAATGTGATTGATTGTGTTCCTTTTATATTTTCCGGCGCTAGATGCGAACAATTCCGGAGAAGAAGAAGAAGTGGAATTGGACAAGGATTTTATTTATATTGTTGGGATTCTTATATTGATAGAGTTGAAGAAGTACAGGGACAAATAAGCCAAGGCAAGCCATTTACTTTGACTCTTTGTTGTCCATGTTCTTGGTTGAGATCTTTCTATCCTTGGTCTCTTGATTTCTTGCGTCTCCTTGGGTTTGCTTAATTTGATTCTTTACATACTTGCCACCAAGTGTGTAATGTCCCCTCTCGATATTTGCGTACTTACTCTAAGTATGTGAATCACGTTTCACCACCTTCTGACACCCTAATTCTAGTAAATACTTGGGATAATATCATTAAAATTGCTCTACTTTTTGATCATCTCCATTCATGCTCAATTGGAGTATGGATGACCTTGACACCCCTTCATGTTATGATGGCAATCATTATGCTATTATACATCTTAGTCACGCATAGACCTTAGGTTGGGAAAACCCTCAAGGTTTTACCTTGTTGTAAAAGTTTTTGTTAAAACCTTGGGTATAATGTTATGCCCAAGTGAGAATTTGAGAAAAGAAAAGGATTTGGTAAAAATGATGGGGATGAGAAAGTGGTTGGGATATTACGAAAACTTTGGCGCCTAAGTACTCACCCATGACAACAAACTAGCGCAACCACATTACTCCAACATGGGCACGGGGCTTAGCTCGACGTTCGTTCTCTTTAGCATGAGGCACCGCATAACTATACAAGGGTACGGATACCCCCGAGTCCGGATTGTCGAGGTTGGGACAATAGTATAACGGGAGGCCTTCGGGGCTGACCCGTCCGGAAGACACTATGGGTCTCCTGGCTTGGCGGTGGAGCCACGCTCAAAAGGAGGTGAGCTGCCACGGTGCCGGGGAGGTACATACTCCATAGGGTAGGACCTCTTGCTAATTAGAATGGGCGAAAGGCTTCGATCGGTTATCCGATACCCACATACTTTCGTATGATGGCCCGGGGATGATCCCGGCGGATTTATCGGATCTTGTGGGGAAAGTGCGCACACTCTGCGAGTTAAATCTATTCGAATAGCCGTGTCCGCGGTCATGGACGGTTGGATTGGCTGTTGCTTAGCCTGATGTGTTTTGTTTATGAAAATATTTGACAAAGGAAAGAAACGGGATTTGTGTTGGAGTACTTGGAGTACTTGGTAAAATGGTTGATGACCACAATGAGGTGGTCGGAGAGGAATTGATAAAAAATTTGGGTCTACCCTTCCTAAGTGTTTATGTCGTGAAAGATCTTCCTAAATCGAGTCAAGTAGTGATGTCTTAGATATATTCTCTCATCTCCTTCACCCATGAAGTTGAGATGCTAACTCCACTAAAACACTTCTTCTCTTCTACATAACATATTCTTGTTATATAAGTGGTCATTCCCTCTTGATCTCCTAGTTAGTCCTCGGTACCTTGTTCTCCTTGATATGTTACTTTGTAAATGGTTTGCGAGTACAATTCCAAATGTACTCACGGCTTTGTCCCCGGCTATTTACTTGGCCGGACTTGAAGGAGTTCGACGAGATGAAGAAAGAGTTGGCGACGTCTATGCGAGCTAGGAACGTCTTCCCGATCGGTTGCTCGTAGGGTTATGGCGGATGACTTGGGTACTGTGCTGCTGAAGTGATGATGCTACTCTGATGTTTAGTTAGGCCCTTCGAGGCTATTATGTATTTATCGGTCATGTGACCATGTTGTAATTTTCTTATTCCACTTTGTAATTGGATGGTGTAATTTGATATCAGTTCGGTTATGTGTTCGCGGCGCACTGATCATGGGATCGTGAATCGTATACATAACAGGGAATTTCGGACAGCTAGTCCGGGGTCCCCACAGAGCTGGTATCAGAGCTATCCTGACTGTAGGAGACCTTAGTTAGCATGGACGTTAGTTAGGAAACAAGTACTTGGGAAAAACTATTTAAGAAACAAATTCTTTCTTTAGTCCGAAGCATAGCTTCTGCTCCTACTATTTCTTCAAAGCTTCTAAATTCTTATCTCTCCGCTTTATTAAAATGTTTGAAATTTCTTACTCTATTGTCTCATCCACTTCAAAACCTACATATTGGACGATGTCCCAACTCGGACCGGAGACTCGACCTCAATTAGGGATCAATCCCTCGGGAAGACTCGTGTATCTCCAAACAACGAGTTATTGAAGATTGGAAGCCGACTTAGTGTGCGGATAAAGGGATAATAAGATCATGCCTTTGGTTGTCACCAAAGTCCGTCAATGAGCTGACCTTGTTCCTCCGTGGACTTGCACCTTTTCGCGATCGTCCGGGATCAAGTCCTCAGTTCTTGACTAGTAATTTTTCGGCCAGCCACCGAAGTTGTCAACTTTGGAAGTACCTCGACATCTACCCCTCCGAAGACCTCACGTCCCCGGGATGTTGAGACTGGAAGTTCTATGCAAATCTCGCCTTCACCTCGACATCGACGACTCAACACTAAGCCGCTTCACCACCAAGCGCTTCGAGAAATCCTTGTTGAAGACGATGTCAACAAGATGAAGACGCCAACATATGTGACCAGCCCCAAAACTATAGGATGGATAGGACAAACTCAATCGCTTCGATTGAGCTACCCCCACGTATTAGGTATCCCTAGATACTTAGAGTGCCTTGTTTGGTGTGCTGATTGCTTGTAGTTCACTAGTGTGCTGCCTTGAGTGTCTTTTATTTGTTTGTTGTGTGTATGTTTTTCTAGTCTTTCGGCCTGAAAAATACTCCTAGTGTGATGACCTAGCATAGGAAGCCTCCCCGGGATGTTTTCACCCTCATCTACCTCGCCGATGGATTAATTGGGTAAATCAACGAAAGACTCTAACTCTAAACCCGTTGGAAGTTGTTTTTCAACCGTCAAGAAAACTAACCCGACCCCTATCTACGCCGACTTCCTTCAAGATCAGCTGGAGCATCTCCACTACGCCAAGAAAGAAGAAGCCCTACCTTCACGAGTGATCGCACCTCTACCAGAAGACTTACTAACTTGGTCTAACCTTGGTATATAATCGCGCTAACCTCGAGGATATCTTTTTGAAAGCCCCCCCTAACACACCGTCTAACTAGATGAGAGAACATTAGCGTCAAAGACAAGCTACATCACATGGTTCATCTGGTCCTCATCAAGTGAAGACTCTTGAAGATACCTCAAGAACTCAAGACTAGGTGCAACTTACCCGCTCACCAAGCTGGTATAAGTCAGCACCGACCCGCCAGCTGATGATTGACTTCGAAGACCTCTGTTGCTGTTCCATATGGATACCAACTAGGTGTTTCATCAACTTACTAACTCACCGCGCGTCCTCAATGGTTTAGTTAACACCGTGAGTGCCTCTTGAAGTTGTGGTCTGCATGTCGCCCCCGAAGACTCTTCAACTAAACAAGGAAGATCGACGACTTCTTCAGAAGCCCCAGACAGGACCGCAAGGCAGAAGCTCTAAGTTTTTCCGAAAGCCCGATGAAAAATCTTAAGGGTGGAAGACTTCGTCTTCCACTAAAAGTTGGAGCTAACCACCAAATTTATATCTTTCTAAAACAACGTTGGAAACGTGGGATTGCACTAACTCCCCTCGAAGCTATGGACTACACATCAACCTCTGAAGATGTTCGCCTCAAGACGCGAGACTGGTGACTTCTCCAAGGAGCGCCCGACAAGACCCGTGGCGGAAGCTTACGGTTTTAACGCCCCTCCCCGATGAACAATTTTAAGGGTGGAAGACTTCGTCTTCCACTAAAACCAAGCTAACTCTAAAGAGTTTTCAACCGTGCTCAAGCACCATTGGGTGCACTAACTCTCCCACGAGTCTTGAACCTCCACTAGGATCGTGAAGAAGCTACAGATCCAACATCTGCACGGAGTAGTCAACCTCTTCATGAAGTTCGCCATCGGCAGTAATCCATCATGTCTCTCAGAAGCTGAAGTTGCGACCCCCTCAACAACGGCACGCCGACAGAAGAATGGAGTCTAACTTTCGTTAAGCTTTACAACCCCTCTTGTTCTGCGCTCACTAATCTCGGGACGAGATTATTTTAAGGGTGGAAGATCTGTAACACCCCAACTTTTGCAACCTTGATTAATTATCCTGATTACAAAAATTAGGGGGAACAAAAACTTTTTCTAAAGACTAATTAGATGAATTGCCTTGATTGTTTGTTGTGATGAATTGCCTTGATCTGTTGGTAGATGTATTGTCTTGATTTGCTTGTTGAGTTTTGTCTTGAGCCACCTCATAGAACAACACCCCTAGTGGTTAAACAAGCAACTCACCAAATAAAACACATGTGTGGCTTAGGAAGAATTGTTTTCCTTCTTACTACATCAAACCTCTCTCCGATGACAACATGGGTGTGCCATCTTGATTTTCTCTTTGTGGTACAAGATAGCTCAATCATCCTTAATTCACAACTTTGTGATCTCAATGCATGGATCTCATCTGTGCATCTCCCTCTATAATTTCCACATCCTGCATGTCTCATTCTACCCTTGCATCACATATATTCAACTTGATCTTATACCCTATCCAATGATTCAACTCTAGATCACTTCCTTCACTTTTACCTCTTGTTTTTATTCAAGTTTAATCTTCACAAAACCAAGAGTGGGAATGATGGATACATTTTGTAGCCACCATCTACCCTTGAGAACACTCCTCCCTAAATTAGTTTCCCTCCTCAAAAATCCTACAGTTTTCCTTCTCTAGTTTTGATCACAAAACTACTTCTAGTTTTATTAAAACTTTCCAAGATTTCTCTTCAAAGAAAACAAGGAACTGAAATGGGTTTTGTTTTTCATCCCATTTCTACCAAGTATTGATTTATAAAACAATACTCTCTATTTTGCTTTCCTTTTTACAAAAAGGCTTGTTAAGGTATTTATACCATTTCTTGTTTTTTTAAGATTGAGAAAACTCTACTTTATTTGAGAAAGTAAGTGGAACATTTTGAACTCCTATGTTCCAACTAGTTCTCTCTCAATATTTTCAAATTCCATTCCACTTGAGTTCATTACCAATTGTCCCCTAGACAATTGAGGTGTTTCAAATACTTTTGAAACAAGTTCTATTCCAAATGACAACCCTTGCACATCTTGTGTACATCTCTAATCTACCCATTATGTTCCTTCATCCTCCAATTCTGGATCAAATGGATGATCATTCGATACTTTCAAACCACTCCCAATTGACCTCTTATTTGAAGAGCAACTTATATTTCATTATGCCTATCTCACTCCTCTATTTATTTTCCATCATCACCTTGACCTCATGAATTGATGATGTATGTCAATATATTCATCCTTGTGAGTATATGGTTACTTCACTCACCATCTCTCCTAGCCTTGCTCTACCATTGTCTAAATCACCATCACCACCATCATCTCTTGGACACATCTTTTATCAGGTCAGAATGTCACCACCATCTACTTTAGCACCCTTGTGCATTAGTATCACTTTGCCTAAAATTGTATATCTTTTTAGGCCACCATTTTAGTAATTTGTGAGGCACTCAACCTTAGGTGTCATGCATGTGTAGCAATTATCTCTTGTTGATCACTTGTGCATGGCCAAAAATATGTGGCCGGCCATGCCATGGCACACATGCATCATGCCTCTCCATTTCCCTCTCTCTCACATAATTACTCCACCTTGGGAAGCCTCTCCTCCTTTGTCCCTTCCCAATGCCACAAATAAATTCAGCTTGGGTCAAATATCTCTTCCCCAAACCAGCCTCCCAACTAACCCAATCAATGAAGAGGCTACCTCCCAACCAACCCAATCAATGAGGAGGCAGCCCACCCCCTCTCCCTCTATAAAAGGGGCTTGGCAGCCCACCCCCTCCTCACTTGCTCTCACTTTTCCACTCCCCACTCTCTCCTCCACTCCCACACACTCTCCTCCTACCTCTCCCCACGAAATTGCTGCTCCTCCTAGCTTCATGGCCGGCCATGGCCATGGAAAGCTCACCAAGATGCAGCTCCTTCCTCCCTCAAGCTCATCCTCACCATGAGAGCCTCCCCCTCCATCTTCTCCCCAACCTTAGATGGTTTAATCTCCTCTTCTTCTCCCTCCATTGCTAAGATTGGATCTTGATGCAGGTGCATGTTGGTCCAAGCATGGAGAAGGTTGAGCTATCCTCAGATCTGAAGTTCTTGAGCAAAGTTCGTCCAAAACCTTGCAGTAATTTCTGTTTCTTGCTGTTTCAGATTCTGGTACGATCTTGTAAAATCCACCAAATCTCGTGTGCAGATCCAAATCGAGTGGTTCAAAGTTCTGCAGATAGGTATTCAAAATATCTACAACTTGGCGTTGGTCTCATCCTCAAATTCGTTACGGATTTTGCATGATAAATAAAGTTCTGCAAACATGCAGAATCATTGTTTGTTAGATTTCTTCCGTTTTACAAAACCTTTTTGAGCAAACTCAACTTTGGGTAAAAGCCCTCTCCAGTACCTTCATTTTGGCGTTGGGTTCACTTCAAATGACCTAATGAAATTGGAATGGTTCACAGATCAAGATCTGGTCAGATCTGACTTTGTCGAATTAAATCAGGAGCTTGGAAACGAATTTTTGAATGAAACCAGTTGGGTAAGAACCACCTTTTCAGTACCTTTCAGATGCAGCTGACCTCATATTTTTATGAGTTGTGTACGATTTGTGGTGAATTAAACTTATTCTGTGTGTTCTGCAGACATGGCTGTTAGCTTTTAATTCATTAAAAATCCATTTTTGAACCTAATTGAGTGATTCCACTTCTGTAGGATTGCTGAATGTTTTCTTAATCATCTCAAACAAGTTTCAAACCTTTATCTGTTCTGCAACTCCATAGTTAAAGCAAATGGTGAAAACATGCAGTAAACTTGTAAATCCATTTGTGAGAGTTTCAGAAATAATTTGAACCCAAATCCAATTGCGTGTGAATCTCTGTTTAATTACCTTTCAAATGCCAGTGGCCTCATATTTTTAGGATGTTTCTACGATTTATGGCTTACAGATCTTGTTTTCTGTACAGTCAGATTCAAAGAAATTCCTAAAATTGTAGGTTTGATATTTTTGGGTGTTTCCAATTGGGTTAGTCTTGTATTAGTACTGGCCATCTAGGAAAAATATTGTTAGTCTTTGTTCATGCATATTAAGTACTATTAGTACTGTGTATGTGTGACATGGATTGTTGAACCAAAACTTTTTGGTTTGTTTAAAAACTTTAACCACCTCTTTGTATTAAAATTGTTCAACCAATGTTTTATTCTTGCAAAACAAAATCTCTGCAACTTAAACTTAATTCAATTGTTTGTCTTAAGTTTTCAAACGGTGTGGCATATCATTTACTTCCTATTCTCGTGTAGTGTTTTGTAAGCCTTATAAAATGGAGATGATGACTTCCCGCTTTTCCAAAAATGTTTCGAATTATATATTAAATGTTTGGGATGCCAAACTAATGCACTTGTCCTCTTTATGATGTTATCTACCAGGGGATACTTAGTTGTGCCATGGTGATACCGAGAGAGGCAATTGCTAAGTCATGGCACTCTCATACCTCTACTAGGTAAATAAATGGGGTTTTCTAAATTAAAACTCTTGAAGTTGTTTGTGGTATCTATAAGTCCTTAGTATGTTATACCTTGGCTGCATGGTTAGTTGTTGATTGTTGAATGTTGTCTTGTTGATGCAATGTGATTGATTGTGTTCCTTTTATATTTTCCGGCGCTAGATGCGAACAATTCCGGAGAAGAAGAAGAAGTGGAATTGGACAAGGATTTTATTTATATTGTTGGGATTCTTATATTGATAGAGTTGAAGAAGTACAGGGACAAATAAGCCAAGGCAAGCCATTTACTTTGACTCTTTGTTGTCCATGTTCTTGGTTGAGATCTTTCTATCCTTGGTCTCTTGATTTCTTGCGTCTCCTTGGGTTTGCTTAATTTGATTCTTTACATACTTGCCACCAAGTGTGTAATGTCCCCTCTCGATATTTGCGTACTTACTCTAAGTATGTGAATCACGTTTCACCACCTTCGACACCCTAATTCTAGTAAATACTTGGGATAATATCATTAAAATTGCTCTACTTTTTGATCATCTCCATTCATGCTCAATTGGAGTATGGATGACCTTGACACCCCTTCATGTTATGATGGCAATCATTATGCTATTATACATCTTAGTCACGCATAGACCTTAGGTTGGGAAAACCCTCAAGGTTTTACCTTGTTGTAAAAGTTTTTGTTAAAACCTTGGGTATAATGTTATGCCCAAGTGAGAATTTGAGAAAAGAAAAGGATTTGGTAAAAATGATGGGGATGAGAAAGTGGTTGGGATATTACGAAAACTTTGGCGCCTAAGTACTCACCCATGACAACAAACTAGCGCAACCACATTACTCCAACATGGGCACGGGGCTTAGCTCGACGTTCGTTCTCTTTAGCATGAGGCACCGCATAACTATACAAGGGTACGGATACCCCCGAGTCCGGATTGTCGAGGTTGGGACAATAGTATAACGGGAGGCCTTCGGGGCTGACCCGTCCGGAAGACACTATGGGTCTCCTGGCTTGGCGGTGGAGCCACGCTCAAAAGGAGGTGAGCTGCCACGGTGCCGGGGAGGTACATACTCCATAGGGTAGGACCTCTTGCTAATTAGAATGGGCGAAAGGCTTCGACTGGTTATCCGATACCCACATACTTTCGTATGATGGCCCGGGGATGATCCCGGCGGATTTATCAGATCTTGTGGGGAAAGTGCGCACACTCTGCGGAGTTAAATCTATTCGAATAGCCGTGTCCGCGGTCATGGACGGTTGGATTGGCTGTTGCTTAGCCTGATGTGTTTTGTTTATGAAAATATTTGACAAAGGAAAGAAACGGGATTTGTGTTGGAGTACTTGGAGTACTGGTAAAATGGTTGATGACCACAATGAGGTGGTCGGAGAGGAATTGATAAAAAATTTGGGTCTACCCTTCCTAAGTGTTTATGTCGTGAAAGATCTTCCTAAATCGAGTCAAGTAGTGATGTCTTAGATATATTCTCTCATCTCCTTCACCCATGAAGTTGAGATGCTAACTCCACTAAAACACTTCTTCTCTTCTACATAACATATTCTTGTTATATAAGTGGTCATTCCCTCTTGATCTCCTAGTTAGTCCTCGGTACCTTGTTCTCCTTGATATGTTACTTTGTAAATGGTTTGCGAGTACAATTCCAAATGTACTCACGGCTTTGTCCCTGGCTATTTACTTGGCCAGACTTGAAGGAGTTCGACAGATGAAGAAAGAGTTGGCGACGTCTATGCGAGCTAGGAACGTCTTCCCGATCGGTTGCTGTAGGGTTATGGCAGATGACTTGGGTACTTGTCTTCGTTGAAGTGATGATGCTACTCTGATGTTTAGTTAGGCCCTTCGAGGCTATTATGTATTTATCGGTCATGTGACCATGTTGTAATTTTCTTATTCCACTTTGTAATTGGATGGTGTAATTTGATATCAGTTCGGTTATGTGTTCGCGGCGCACTGATCATGGGATCGTGAACTGTATACATAACAGGGAATTTCGGACAGCTGGTCCGGGGTCCCCACACTCAAACCATTTGATTGTGAAAACCGCCCTTACTTCAGACAAGACGAACATGCATAGCAACTCACATGATATTCAACAAAGGTAAAAGAGTTGATGGCGTCCCCAGAAACATGGTTAACGCTCAACAAGCAACTTATTAAGAAATAAGACACATAAGTACATATTCTTCACCACAATAGTTTTTAAGGCTATTTGTCCCATGAGCTATATATTGCAAAGGTAAAGAATGGAATTTTAAAGGTAGCACTCAAGTAATGTACTTTGGAATGGCGGAGAAATACCATGTGGTAGGTAGGTATGGTGGACACAAATGGCATGGATTTTGGCTCAAGGATTTGGATGCACGAGAAGAATCCCTCTCAATACAAGGCTAGGCTAGCAAGGTTGTTTGAAGCAAACTCAAGTATAAAACGGTGCAGCAAGACTCACATATAAACATATTGTAAGCATTATAAAACTTTACATCGTCTCCTTGTTGTTCAAACATGTCGGTACCCCGGTGGTCAGGGCTAGACAAACCCAGTATCACATCTGGCATAAGCCTAACCTAGATCTCTAGGGCCTACAGGGTGAGAATCGGTAACACAACAGTGACTCTACGACTGAAAGCAAAAATATTACAACTCTTAGCAGAGTTAAGATCCAAATTTATTACACGCAGAGGTCACTGACCACAAATCAACAAGCAACGGAAAGCAAATTATGTTATCTATATAACAAGACGCAAAGGGCCTAAGAGGCCATAACATAAGGCGACGTCCCAGCCCATAAGTCTCGGGCTGCCGCCCGAGGAACTCCAAACTACTCGTCGACGTCAAGGTAGAAGCCACCATCAGTTGGAAGGACTTCGTCTGAAACAAAGCATGCAAGGCTGAGTACAGGGACTCGGCAAGACTTAGTACAACCTGTTAGCAAAGCGGGTATGCGAGGCTTTATGTGGAGCTTATTTTGCGGAAAGCCAGTTTTCCTTTGTAAACGAGGAGGGAGCAGAAGCTCGTCTATTCAGATCATTTTAAACGAGAGGTAAGAGAGCGATATCAACTCTAGCTCTAAGATCATCATGTTGAATCCACCGAAACTTCATCATTACTCGAACCTCGTCACCTAGGATCACCCCTCGACACCCCGAGAAGGGATCCTTATCACACATTGATATCAAGTTTTACGATTAGGTTCAAGTTGTCTATGATCACGGAATCCATCACCAAGTCGTCCATAACCGTGGACACGGCTTTTCGAAAAGATTTACCCTGCGGGGGTGTACAACTTTACCCACACGCGCCGACCGACTCTTAATGCCACTATAGATTAACACACTTCCTTGGTGTGCTCTGGCGAGGGTGGTCGACCAAAACCTTTCCCTTACTTCGCCTATTCCATGAGTCAAACTAGCCGGGAGCTCCGTCATCGTAGGTAGCCACTCTCCGAGGCGGTCCCGGTCATTATGCGCGAGGGATCCGAGTTCAATGCCTTCGAGCATCCTTCACCCTAGCCACGCCCTGTATGATGCACTTTGAAAACCTTTTCCACCTTTCCCCCATGCGTATGGCAAATGGAACTCGCAAACTAATTGACTCATGGGTAAGCTAGGTAAGTTCGGGCCAAGGGGTTCCCATGGGCCCCGTGTGGCTGTACGCTCAGTCTTGGTTCCGAAGGCGAGAACTCAGGTCCTAGTATCGGCGAGAACGAGTCAAATCACCACATCCCCATGTGGCGGCCCATCCAAGCCTTTAGCATGTTTATTAACATCATCACTGATCTTACCACGTCATCCTGTCAAACTAGGTTCATTCGTAGTTCTGATTCATCAACCGGATGCATCAGACTTTAACAGCTAAGCATGGCTAAGCATAACACATATAAGGCTCTAGCGATGCGAACAAGCTCAGACCTAGTTTTTGTCGGGAGCGGTGGATCAGAAACTCTGGGCTACAAGAATGGAATTATGCACACATAGGATATCTACAACTGCCGATAAAACATATTTGAAGCGGATGCATTATGTAAGAACCAGAAGTAAAGCATTTCGAAACCATATATGAACCAGGTTAGGGCTTGCCTTGTCCCTCGTTGTTCTGACGCTGCTCTTCGGTGGCGTTGATCTCAGGCTCGCGTTCGGTCCCTATCGATGAAGAACCAAACACCGGAAAGGAAGAGCACAATCAAGACAGGGTATAATGCAATGCACATACAATATGATGACATGTCATATTAAGGGGTTTGGGTAACCCTAGGTGCATCGACGGAAATTAAAGGGGTTCGGCTTCGAACCCCGACATATGAGAGGGGTCAAATTAGGGTTTCTACTAAGGCTCATATTTAATTGGTTCAAAGATGTATGAAACATGGGTAAACAACTAGGATTTGTTTTTCTGATCATTTTGATATATTATTTGTATTTTTCTGATTTAAAATGAATTAGTTATGAATTTTCCAAGTTTAATTCATTTTAAATCAATTTCTGAAAATTCTACAAAAATAATAAAAGTTTAACAATTTGGACCCACATGTCATATTTTTATTCTTTTCTAAACATTTATGAAATTATTAAATATCTGACAATAGGGCCCACATGTCATATTATTTTTCTATTTACCGAAAATATAGAAAAGAATTTACAGAAAATAGGAAAAAGAATAATGACGTCACGCTGACGTCAGCATGACGCCAGCGCGGCCATGAGCTCGCAGGTGCCGATGCAATCGGCCGATTGAGGCCGTAATCGAGCGCGTGCACGGGGGCAAATGGCGCAGCTCGACGCGGGGAGGCGTTTGGTGGCCGCGCCGCCCCTATTGGCCACCGGAGCGTGGCCGGCGGCGAGCTCGAGCGGCGGCCGGGGGCGGTTGCCTCGCGGCGGCGGCGCTAGGGGGCGAGGGGAGCAGGGCGAGGGCACAGGGGGAGAGAGGAGCTCACCACGAGCTCGATGGAGTGGTCGGCGACGGCCGGGGACGCTTGCCGGCGACGTATTTGGCCGGAGGCCGGCCGGCAGTGATGTTAGGGTTGGGCGAATTTGGGGGCGTCGGGGCCGCAGGGAAGGGGGAAAAGCGGGGCTAGGGCTTGGGGCGACGGCGGCGACTATTTATGGCCGCCGGAGGGCGGCGGGACTCATCCTGGCCGGCCGGAGCATCTGGTGGCCGGCAGCTCTCCACCGAGCTGCTTTGGTCGGCGGGGACGATGGCTATTTCGCAGAAAACCCCCTGGGGGAGAAGTTGGGCTGGTGGGGTGCGGCCTGGGCCGACTTGGGCCGTTCTGGCCTGCGGCCAGAGAGAAAGAGAGAGGGAAAGAGAGTGGGCTGAGCCCAGGGAGAGGGAGAGAGGGTTCTCCCCTATTTTTTTCTTCTTTCTCTTTTTCTGATTTTTGTTTCTCTTTTCAAAATCCCATTTCAAATCTGTTTTGAATTTTGTTTGAACTCAAATTTTGCGGAGAGGATGTTAAACACACATGGCATTATTGAATAACAACATTTCCATGTGGCCTAATGTTCAAAACTTGAGAGAATTTGAGTCAAGAAAGAAATAGAGAAGGATTTGCATAGTGAAAATGGAGATGCAAATTTGTTCAAATTCAAACTACATGCATGCAATGCTCATGAACACTCATTTATTTATAAACACAAGGTTGGGATGTTACAACTCTACCCCCCTTACAAGAATCTCGTCCTCGAGATTCCTAGATTTTAGAAAAGAAGGAAGGGTACTCAGATCGTAAACGATCTTCTCGTTCCCGAGGTTGCTTCTTGCTCGGAATGATTAGACCACCTGAATTTTCAGGAACTTGATGCTCTGACGTCGAGTTTTACGCTCGGCTTCATCAAGGATACGAACAGGATGTTCTCGATAAGTTAGATCCTCTTGAAGGTCAAGAGTCTCGTGATCAACACCACGGATAGGATCTTTGAAGCAACGCTTGAGTTGCGACACATGGAAGACATCATGAACTTCGGGGAAAGTTGGAAGGTAACTCCAACTTGTAGGAAACATTACCACGCTTGGCAAGGACGCGGAAAGGACCAACATAGCGAGGTGCTAGTTTTCCTTTGATACCGAAGCGACGGACACCCTTGAGAGGAGTGACTCGAAGATAAGCTTAATCACCAATTTCATACTTCACTTCTTGATGATGGCGATCATAGTAGCTCTTTTGACGTGACTGAGCAGTTTTCAGACGCTCGCGAATGATGCGAACTTGATCTTCTGCTTCATTAATTATATCTGGTCCAAAGAACTTTCTTTCTCCGGTTTCGGACCAGTTCAAAGGAGTTCTACACCTTCGCCATACAAAGCTTCAAAAGGTGCCATGCCCGAGGCTAGATTGGAAACTGTTGTTATAGGTGAACTCGGCAAATGGAAGGCACTTTTCCCAATCTTTACCGAAGGATATAACACAGGCCCTGAGCATGTCTTCAAGAATTTGATTCACTCTTTCGGTTTGACCACCGGTTTGAGGATGATAGGCTGTGCTGAAGGAAAGACGAGTTCCCATAGCTTGTTGAAAGCTAGACCAGAACTTTGAGGTAAAAAGACTTCCACGATCAGAGATGATCTTCTTAGGAACACCATGAAGAGTGACTATCCGTGAGATATATAGATCTGCTAGTTGACTAGCTTTTATGTCTTCACGGATAGGAAGGAAATGAGCAACCTTGGATAGACGGTCAACCACTACCCATATAGCATCTTTTCCAGTTTTGGTCTTGGGGAGACCGGTAATGAAATCCATGCCAATTTCATCCCATTTCCACTCTGGAATTGATAGAGGTTGGAGAGTGCCAGCAGGTCTTTGATGTTCAGCTTTTACGCGACGACAAACGTCGCATTCAGCAACAAACTTAGCGATCTCTTGCTTCATCCCGGACCACCAGAATCTTTGGCGAAGATCCCGATACATCTTGGTACTACCAGGATGGATGGAGAGGGGTGATTCATGAGCTTCTTTAAGGATTAGCTCTTTGAGATCCGATTTATTCGGCACGACTACACGCTTACCGAAATAAACGGTACCTTGATCATCGATGGAGAAACATTTAGCAACTCCGCTAGCAATGTTCTTCTTGATCTCGGTAATGCCAGAATCTTGCTTCTGAGCCTTGTTGATCTGGTCTTCAAGAGAGGGCTTCACCTCTAGGTTAGCAAGGAATCCACTAGGAACAATCTCAAGGTTGAGTTTTGCAAGTTCCTCATAGAGAGAAGGTTGCGCTTGCTTAACCATCAGATTGTTGCAATAGGACTTCCGACTTAGCGCATCGACAACAACATTGGCTTTGCCGGGTTTATAGTTGAGACCCAGGTCATAATCTTTTATGACTTCCAACCATCTTCTCTGTCTCGTTATTCAGATCCGGTTGGGTGAAAAGATACTTCAGACTTTGATGATCCGAGTACAACTCGCAACGATTACCATAAAGGTAGGGTCGCCATTGCTTAAGAGCATGGATCACAGTACGCAAGCTCGAGATCATGAGTAGGATAATTTAGCTCATGTGGTTTCAACTGTCGAGAGGCATAGGCCACCACATGGCCATCTTGCATCAACACACATCCGAGCCCTTGGAGAGAGGCATCGCAATAGACAACGAAGTCTTTGCTTGTGTCCGGAAGGACGAGCACAGGAGCAGTAGTCGGCTTGGTTTTCAAAACCTGGAAACTCTCTTCAGCCTTTTCTGACCATTCGAACTTCTTGTCTTTCTTGAGAAGATCGGTCATTGGCTTGGCAATCTTGGAGAAATTTTCAATGAATCGGCGGTAATAACCCGCCAGACCGAGAAAACTTCGAATCTCCTTAGCTGACTTAGGTGTCTTCCAGTCAAGAACGGCTTGAACTTTATCTCGGAATGACTGCAACACCTTTTCAGAGATAACATGACCTAGGAATATGAGCTCTTTTAACCAGAACTCACATTTAGAAAACTTGGCGTAGAGACGGTGTTCACGAAGTTTGGTTAGCACCAGACGAAGATGTTCATCATGTTCATCCTCGGTTTTGGAGTAGATCAAAATATCGTCGATGTAGACCACGACGAACTTGTCGAGATACTCCATGAAAACAGAGTTCATGAGCCGCATAAAAGTGGCTGGAGCATTTGTGAGGCCAAAGGACATGACAGTGTACTCGTAAAGACCATAACGAGTTGTGAACGCTGTCTTTGGAATGTCCTCTTTTCGGATTTTGATTTGATGGTACCCTGATCTCAAATCCATCTTGGAGAAGACTGTGGCACCGGACAACTGATCAAAAAGATCATTGATTATAGGAAGAGGGTATTTGTTCTTGATTGTCACTGTGTTGAGCGGACGATAGTCAACAACCAGCCGCGGAACGTTGGTATCTCTCTTCTTGACAAAGAGGGCAGGGCAACCCCAGGAAGAAGTACTAGGTTGGATGAAGTTCTTCTCCTCTAATTCCTCTAACTGCTTCTTTAGTTCAACCAACTCTTCCGGAGGCATACGATATGGTCTCCGGGAAACAGGGGCAGTTCCGGGAACTAGCTCAATGACAAAGTCTACACTTCGATCAGGTGGCATGCCAGGTAACTCTTCAGGGAAGACATCTGGGAAGTCACGGACCACCCAGACATCAGAAATTTCTGGTTTAGGCAGGGCTTCAATGGCATACAACTCGGCTTCAGGGGTAAACCTTGCCGACGGAGGTACTGCGGATGAAGCCCAGTACAGAACACTTTTGCCAGAAAGATTGGTCAGTACAATAGACCTGGCTGAACAATCAATGACAGCCTTATGCTTTACTAGCCAATCCATGCCCAAAATGACATCAATGTCAGTTGACTTGAGGGCAATGAGAGAGGTAGGGAACCACACTGGCCCTATACTGATTATAACCTCAGGGGTAATCCATATAGTTTGCCAATGAGAACCAGGAGTTGTGATCTCTAGAGGGGAGGGCATTGTCTCGAAGGGTATATCATGCTTTCTTGCAAACTCTTGAGATATGAATGTATGCGATGCTCCGGAATCAAACGAACTGTAGCTAGGATTGAGTTTATATAGAGCGTACCCATTAGGACGCTTGGATCCTCTTCGACCTCATCGGCAGAGACATGGGTCAGATGAGCACGACTAGAGGAGGGATCAACGGAATGGATCTTGGGTTAAAGGCCAGCATCATGTACTTAGATTCACACTAAGTGAACCTAGCACAATCCGGGACCTTCGGTTCAAGTCCAAGGAAAAAAAACACAAGTAAATGGGGAACTACTATCTGAGTGACACTGAGGACACTGCGAGGTAGTAATCACAAGGTATCTTTCAAGAAGCCATACCTAGCTTCAGAAGTATTATTCAAGAAAATGAAAAAGGAAAGGAGGCATCCAAGGTAAGAATAAAACCTTGAAGCCTAGAACAGAATTATGTGGAACCCACAAAGTAAAAAGATCATGAGAAACAAATTTCTTGGAAAGGATTCAACGAAATGATAACATTGAGTGAATGGAAAGAACAAAGATCCAGATCAACTGATGTGACTTTAGGAACACCGAGCTAAGCAACCAAGTACGGAGTACTTTGGGAAAAAAAACAACCCAAACCCGTAGATCCTATAAGTTTGGAAATAACAAGGTAGAGGTAAAACCTTTTTCAATCAAAACAAGGTAAGATGACTCAGCATTAGAGTGACACCAGATAAGGAGTAAAAAGAATCCTATTCAGTTGTTTTTTGCAAATACTTTTAGGTTTCAAATAGTTTTCACAACTACTAGACTCAACATCGACCAGTCGAAAGGGTTTCCTATAGGCAGTCCTGCTCTGATACCAAAACCTGTCGGTACCCCGGTGGTCAGGGCTAGACAAACCCAGTATCACATCTGGCATAAGCCTAACCTAGATCTCTAGGGCCTACAGGGTGAGAATCGGTAACACAACAGTGACTCTACGACTGAAAGCAAATATATTACAACTCTTAGCAGAGTTAAGATCCAAATTTATTACACGCAGAGGTCACTGACCACAAATCAACAAGCAACGGAAAGCAAATTATGTTATCTATATAACAAGACTGCAAAGGGCCTAAGAGGCCATAACATAAGGCGACGTCCCAGCCCATAAGTCTCAGTGCTGCCGCCCGAGGAACTCCAAACTACTCGTCGACGTCAAGGTAGAAGCCACCATCTCGTTGGAAGGACTTCGTCCGAAACAAAGCATGCAAGGCTGAGTACGGGGACTCAGCAAGACTTAGTACAACCTCGTTAGCAAAGCGGGTATGCGAGGCTTTATGTGGAGCTTATTTTGCGGAAAGCCGTTTTCCTTTGTAAACGAGGAGGGAGCGAAGCTCGTCTATTCAGATCATTTTAAACAGAGGTAAGAGAGCGATATCAACTCTAGCTCTAAGATCATCATGTTGAATCCACCGAAACTTCATCATTACCTGAACCTGTCACCTAGGATCACCCCTCGACACCCTGAGAAGGGATCCTTATCACACATTGATATCAAGTTTTACGATTAGGTTCAAGTTGTCTATGATCACAGAATCCATCACCAAGTCGTCCATAACCGTGGACACGGCTTTTCGAAAAGATTTACCCTGCAGGGGTGTACAACTTTACCCACACGCGCCGACCGACTCTTAATGCCACTATAGATTAACACACTTCCTTGGTGTGCTTGGCGAGAGGGTGGTCGACCAAAACCTTTCCCTTACTTCGCCTATTCCATGAGTCAAACTAGCCGGGGAGCTCCGTCATCGTAGGTAGCCACTCTCCGAGGCGGTCCCGGTCATTATGCGCGGGGATCCAGTTCAATGCCTTCAGCATCCTTCACCCTAGCCACGCCTCGTATGATGCACTTTGAAAACCTTTTCCACCTTTCCCCCATGCGTATGGCAAATGGAACTCGCAAACTAATTGACTCATGGGTAAGCTAGGTAAGTTCGGGCCAAGGGGTTCCCATGGGCCCCGTGTGGCTGTACGCTCAGTCTTGGTTCCGAAGGCGAGAACTCAGGTCCTAGTATCGGCGAGAACGAGTCAAATCACCACATCCCCATGTGGCGGCCCATCCAAGCCTTTAGCATGTTTATTAACATCATCACTGATCTTACCACGTCATCTCGTCAAACTAGGTTCATTCGTAGTTCTGATTCATCAACCGGATGCATCAGACTTTAACAGCTAAGCATGGCTAAGCATAACACATATAAGGCTCTAGCGATGCGAACAAGCTCAGACCTAGTTTTGCTGGGAGCGGTGGATCAGAAACTCTGGGCTACAAGAATGGAATTATGCACACATAGGATATCTACAACTGCCGATAAAACATATTTGAAGCGGATGCATTATGTAAGAACCAGAAGTAAAGCATTTCGAAACCATATATGAACCAGGTTAGGGCTTGCCTTGTCCCTCGTTGTTCGACGCTGCTCTTCGGTGGCGTTGATCTCAGGCTCGCGTTCGGTCCCTATCGATGAAGAACCAAACACCGGAAAGGAAGAGCACAATCAAGACAGGGTATAATGCAATGCACATACAATATGATGACATGTCATATTAAGGGGTTTGGGTAACCCTAGGTGCATCGACGGAAATTAAAGGGGTTCGGCTTCGAACCCCGACATATGAGAGGGGTCAAATTAGGGTTTCTACTAAGGCTCATATTTAATTGGTTCAAAGATGTATGAAACATGGGTAAACAACTAGGATTTGTTTTTCTGATCATTTTGATATATTATTTGTATTTTTCTGATTTAAAATGAATTAGTTATGAATTTTCCAAGTTTAATTCATTTTAAATCAATTTCTGAAAATTCTACAAAAATAATAAAAGTTTAACAATTTGGACCCACATGTCATATTTTTATTCTTTTCTAAACATTTATGAAATTATTAAATATCTGACAATAGGGCCCACATGTCATATTATTTTTCTATTTACTGAAAATATAGAAAAGAATTTACAGAAAATAGGAAAAAGAATAATGACGTCACGCTGACGTCAGCATGACGCCAGCGCGGCCATGAGCTCGCAGGTGCCGATGCAATCGGCCGATTGAGGCCGTAATCGAGCGCGTGCACGGGGGCAAATGGCGCAGCTCGACGCGGGGAGGCGTTTGGTGGCCGCGCCGCCCGCTATTGGCCACCGGAGCGTGGCCGGCGGCGAGCTCGAGCGGCGGCCGGGGCAGTTGCCTCGCGGCGGCGGCGCTAGGGGGCGAGGGGGAGCAGGGCGAGGGCACAGGGGGAGAGAGGAGCTCACCACGAGCTCGATGGAGTGGTCGGCGACGGCCGGGGACGCTTGCCGGCGACGTATTTGGCCGGAGGCCGGCCGGCAGTGATGTTAGGGTTGGGCGAATTTGGGGGCGTCGGGGCCGCAGGGAAGGGGGAAAAGCGGGGCTAGGGCTTGGGGCGACGGCGGCGACTATTTATGGCCGCCGGAGGGCGGCGGGACTCATCCTGGCCGGCCGGAGCATCTGGTGGCCGGCAGCTCTCCACCGAGCTGCTTCGGTCGGCGGGGACGATGGCTATTTCGCAGAAAACCCCCTGGGGGAGAAGTTGGGCTGGTGGGGTGCGGCCTGGGCCGACTTGGGCCGTCTCGGCCTGCGGCCAGAGAGAAAGAGAGAGGGAAAGAGAGTGGGCTGAGCCCAGGGAGAGGGAGAGAGGGTTCTCCCCTATTTTTTTCTTCTTTCTCTTTTTCTGATTTTTGTTTCTCTTTTCAAAATCCCATTTCAAATCTGTTTTGAATTTTGTTTGAACTCAAATTTTGCAGAGAGGATGTTAAACACACATGGCATTATTGAATAACAACATTTCCATGTGGCCTAATGTTCAAAACTTGAGAGAATTTGAGTCAAGAAAGAAATAGAGAAGGATTTGCATAGTGAAAATGGAGATGCAAATTTGTTCAAATTCAAACTACATGCATGCAATGCTCATGAACACTCATTTATTTATAAACACAAGGTTGGGATGTTACAAAACACCTCAACCAGAAAATATCTGGAGTTAGAGAGAACAATTATGCAAACCAAATTTTAACAAGCTCTATGTAGTTATTCATTAATAGGTGCAAAGTACATGATGCAAGAGCTTAAACATGATCTATATGAGCACAACAATTGCCAAGTATCACATTATTCAAGACATTATACCAATTACCACATGCGGCATTTTCCGTTTCCAACCATATATCAATGAATGAGGTAGTTCAACTTTCGCAATGAACATTAAAGATAAAGCTAAGAACACATGTGTTCATACGAAACAAGAGGAGCGTAATATCTTCAATATAAAGAATGCTAGGATCCGACTTTATTCAAACAAAACAAAAACTAAAGCAAACAGACGTTCCAAGCAAAGCACATAAGATGTGACTCGAATAAAAATATAGTTTCATTAGAGGAACCTGATAATGTTGTCGATGAAGAAGGGGATGCCTTGGGCATCCCCAAGCTTAGATGCTTGAGTCTTCTTGAAATATGCAGGGATGAACCACGGGCGCATCCCCAAGCTTAGACTTTTCACTCTTCTTGATCATAGTATATCATCCTCCTCTCTTGACCCTTGAAAACTTTCTCCACACCAAACTCGAAACAAACTTATTAGAGGGTTAGTGCATATTTGAAAATTCATGCATTCAGCGGTGACATAATCATTCTTAGTACTTCTGGACATTGCACAAAGCTACTCAAAGTTAATGGAACAAAGAAATCCATCGAACATAGCAAAACAGGCAATGCGAAATAAAAGGCAGAATCTGTCAAAACAGAACAGTCCGTAAAGACGAATTTTACAGGGGAACTTAACTTGCTCAGATGAAAATGCTCAAATTGAATGAAAGTTGCGTACATATCTGAGGATCACGCACGTAAATTGGCAGATTTTTCTGAGTTACCTACAGAGAATTCTGCCCAGATTCGTGACAGCAAGAAATCTGTTTCTCGCGCAGTAATCCAAATCTAGTATTGACTTTACTATCAAAGACTTTACTTGGCACAACAATGCAATAAAATAAAGATAAGGAGAGGTTTCTACAGTAGTAACAACTTCCAAGACTCAAATATAAAACAAAGTACTGTAGTAAAATGATGGGTTGTCTCCCATAAGCGCATTTCTTTAACGCCTTTCAGCTAGGCGCAAAAAGTGTGAATCAAGTATTATCAAGAGATGAAGCATCGACATTATTACCAGGGGTGTTGGGAGCTTTATCAATTTTAGGCCTATAATAATTCTTTGGTTTAGGCACCTTAGAGACATACATGAATTTTTGCTCTTTACCCACATAAGCTTTCTCCTTATATTTAAGAGAAGAAAAAGTTGAACCCAAGGTTCCCATAGCTTTTTCAAGTTCGCCAATCCTATTGATTTGATTATCATGGACAACACAAGTTCCTAGGACACTAATCCTTTCATCAATTCCTCCTAAGGATTTATCAAGTTCATCAGTTTTATCAAGTAACATTTCCAATTTAGTTTCAACACTTGGAAAATTTTTCTCTATGGTTTCCAACTTTTTCATGACGTCCTCAAGAGAGATTTCAATTTTAGTTTCATTAATAGGTGGTATTACAACTAGACTCTCAATGATGCAACTAGCTTCTAAAGCAGGAGTACCTAGGAAATTACCCCCCGAAAGAGTATCAAGAACATACCTATTCCAACTAGATATACCAACATAAAAGTTCCTAAGTAGGATAATAGTGGAGTGTTTCTTAGTGCACCTATGATGAGCATCACTAATTCTATACCAAGCATCTTTAAAACTTTCTCCACCTTGTTGTTTAAACAAACGAACTTCAACTTCAGGATTACTCATTTTAGCAGTAGTAAATAAAGCAAACTAGATAAAGTAAATGCAAGTAACTAATTTTTTGTGTGTTTTTAATATGGAGAGCAAGACAGTAAATAAAGTAAAGCTAGCAACTAATTTTTTGTGTGTTTTGTTTAAGTGCAGCAAACAAAGTAGTAAATAAAGTAAAGCAGGACAAAAACAAAGTAAAGAGATTGGAAGTGGACGACTCCCCTTGCAGCGTGTCTTGATCTCCCCGGCAACGGCGCCAGAAATGTGCTTGATACGTGTAGTTGACACGTCCGTTGGGAACCCCAAGAGGAAGGTGTGATGCGCACGAGTGGCAAGTTTCCTCGCAAGAAACCAAGGTTTAATCGGACCAGTAGGAGTCAAGAAGCACGTTGAAGGTTGATGGTGGCGGAATGTAATGCGGCGCAACACCAGGGATTCCGACGCCAACGTGGAACCTGCACAACACAACCAAAGTACTTTGCCCCAACGTAACAGTGAGGTTGTCAATCTCACCGGCTTGCTGTGAACAAAGGATTAACCGTATTGTGTGGAAGATGATTGTTTGCGAAGAACAGTAAAGAACAAGTATTGCAGTAGATTGTATTTCAGATGTAAAGAATAGACCGGGGTCCATAGTTCACTAGCGGTGTCTCTCCCATAAGATAAATAGCATGTTGGGTGAACAAATTACAGTTGGGCAATTGACAAATAAAGAAGGCATAACAATGCACATACATATATCATGATGAGTACTATGAGATTTAATCGGGGCATTACGACAAAGTACATAGACCGCCATCCAGCATGCATCTATGCCTAAAAAGTCCACTTTCAGGTTATCATCCGAACCCCTTCCGGTATTAAGTTGCAAGCAACAGACAATTGCATTAAGTATGGTGCGTAATGTAATCAACACAAATATCCTTAGACAAAGCATCGATGTTTTATCCCTAGTGGCAACAACACATCCACAACCTTAGAACTTTCCGTCACCGTCCCGCATTTAATGGAGGCATGAACCCACTATCGAGCATAAATACTCCCTCCGGGAGTCACAAGTATCAACTTGGCCGGAGCCTCTACTAGCAACGGAGAGCATGCAAGAACATAAACAACATATATGATAGATTGATAATCAACTTGACATAGTATTCAATATCCATCGGATCCCAACAAACACAACATGTAGGATTACAAAGAAACGATCTTGATCATGATAGGCAGCTCACAAGATCGAGCATGATAGCACAATTAGGAGAAGACGACCATCTAGCTACCGCTATGGACCCATGGTCCGAGGGTGAACTACTCACACATCAATCCGGAGGCGATCATGGCGATGAAGAGTCCTCCGGGAGATGATTCCCCTCTCCGGCAGGGTGCCGGAGGCGATCTCCTGAATCCCCTGAGATAGGATTGGCGGCGGCTGCGTCTCTGGAAGGTTTTCCGTATCGTGGCTCTCGGTACTGGGGGTTTCGCGACGGAGGCTTTAAGTAGGCGGAAGGGTAGGTCAGGGGGCGTCACGAGGTGGCCACACAAAAGGGCCGCGCGGCCAGGGGCTGGGCCGCGCGGCCCTAGCGTGTCGTCGCCTCGTGGCCCCACTTCGTTTCCTCTTCGGACTTCTGGAAGCTTCGTGGAAAAATATGACCCTGGGCGTTGATTTCGTCCAATTCCGAGAATATTTCCTCTTCGGACAACAACTGGCTCTTCGGCATCTCGTCAATAGGTTAGTGCCAGAAAATGCATAATAACGACATATAATGTGTATAAAACATGTGAGTATCATCATAAAAGTAGCATGGAACATAAGAAATTATAGATACGTTTGGGACGTATCAGACGTCGTGAAGCCCGTCGGAAGCATCCGAAGAAAAACAAAAAGGATCGGATGGTCGACTTGAGTCTACGCACGGATCGCAAGCGTCCGCACCTAGACTCGGGGGCTACTCCCATCGGGAGCGCTGGACGCGCACCCGATAAAACTTTATTACACTCCAGGATCATGCCCAGGGACTTGATTCTGTGTAGGGTAACGTTGTTTTGCCATCGGCAGTTAACCAGCAAAGCTGGGCACGTTACTCAATATCCTTTATGCGTTCAAACCTCACTGGAAAATACAAGCCCCGATGCAAATGTATCGGGTGACCTATGAAGACTTGCAGAAAACTTCGGCAGAAGAAGACGTTCGAGTGGCACAACTTGAGTCTACGCACGGACCGCAAGCATCCGCGCCTAGACTCGTGGGCTACTCCCATCGGGAGCGCTGGACGCGCACCCGATAGAAGAAGATGACACTATTACAAGGTGGACAAGGACAACCAATGGAGAAGAACATTCAGTGGAGGCATGCTTTAGTCTCTACCCGAAATATCTTCGGCTAGACACTCGGGGACTACTGACGTGGGCATTACCCTTCGGGTAACCGACATTGCCCTATCCTGTACGGCCCAACTGGAGGCCCATGAAGATACTCGATGGCAAGGTGGGCTACTAGGGCGGTGCTGGAGAAGATTCCTTGAAGAACAAGACGAAGAGGAGCCGAACAAGGAAAGTTTAGAGCTAGGTCTTTTGTAAACCTAGTCGTACCCGGACAGATCTCTTGAGACCTGGCCTCCTATATAAGGGCCAGGAGAGGGGCTGTCGAGGGACACAATCAATCTTAGCAACTTTAGCCACCATAAGTCTAGAGCTAGGTCGCCGTAGCACTTAGCCTCTCGACGATATCACAGCCGAAACCTTCGGCACCCCATTGGAACCCAATATTTTCATAATCAAGATCAGACAGGCAGGACGTAAGGGTTTTACCACATCGAGGGCCCCGAACCTGGGTAAATCGCTCTCCTCGCTTGTCTGTTAACCGATGTCTCGTGTCAGCCTACAGGATTCCATCAACCCTAAGCCCCAATCGGAGGGCATTGCCGAGGAGTACCCTCGACACCCGTCGAATTCGATGGATTTAGACGCTTGGCTTCGTTACACTGTGCACCGGTTTGAGCCTTGTTTGTGATAGTACGTCCATCGACTGCAGCGCTCGCGTATTTTCTCGAGGCTTGGATGGGTTGTTGTGTGTCATTAACCTTAGCTCCCGATGGGAGTATTTAATTAATGACACTGCGCAAATGTGTGTCTGGCCAGCGCTCCCGATGGGAGTAAGAGCCAATGACAAGGGCCCCGAACAATTTGTTCGGATAATGAGGCCTGGAACAATAAAGGTAGAAAACCCGATCAGAATTTTTATTCATAATATAAGACAAGCTTAGGAGCTGCCAAATAACAAGGAGAGGATAATTATATCCTATGAGTAGAACCGTCGCAAATGTGCAACGTTCCATGGATTTTCAACGTCTTGACCCGAAGCTGGATTCCTGAGACGATAAGCTCCCCCTGGTATCACTTTAGTGATGATGAACGGCCCTTCCCATGGAGATTCGAGCTTCAGAGGTCTCTCCTGCTTCAGTCGCAGTACCATATCTCCAACACTGAAGCTTCGATTGCGTACTCGTCGACTGTGATAATTTCTTAATGCCTGCTGATACACCGTTGTTCTTGCCAAGGCATTGTCCCGAGCTTCATCGAGGAGGTCCACGGCATCTTGCAGCGCGTTGTTGGAAGTAGCTTCCGTGTACGCGGTCACCCGAGGGGCTTCGAACCGAACATCGGCTGGCAAAACTGTTCGGCTCCGTATACCAAGAAGAACGGGGTGTACTGGGTTGACCTATTGGGTGTGGTACGCAAACTCCAAAGCACAGATGGCAATTCTTCGACCCAGGCTCCAGCCGCACCCGTAAGGTGTTTCTTGAGGCCATCTCCTATTAGACCATTGATCCTTTCGACCTGACCGTTAGTCTGGGGATGTGCCACCGAAGCGAATTTTAGTTTAATGCCACCGTCATCGCAAAACTTCTGGAACGTTTTGGAATCAAAATTAGTTCCACAGTCTGTGACGATACTGTGAGGCATGCCGAATCGACAAGTTATTCCCCTGAAGAACTGGACGGCGGTTTCGGCTTTCTGATTTCGAACAGGTACAGCCTCAATCCATTCGGTAAACTTGTCGACTGCAACCAGTAGATACGTGTGACCCCCAGGCGATGATCTTGGCAGTGGTCCAACTTGGTCGAGTCCCCATTGTGCGAAGGGCCACGCAAGTGGTATCGTCATCAGATCTGTTGCGGGGGCGTGCGATTTTGGTGCAAAACGCTGACAAGGGTCGCACTTCAGGACCAGGTGACATAGGCATCCCCAATGTGCCTGCCGAAGATGGTACCCGTGGTTTGCTGAAGGCCCACGACCCGAAGGATAAGAAGGTTCGGAAGCCCAAGATACTATTAAGGAAATCTAGAGTTGTATTAGGAAAGGATACTTGTAATCTTGCGGGACGGGTTAGAAACCCTCCCGGACTCTGTAAACTTGTGTATTACGAAACCCTCGGCTCCACCTCCTATATAAGGGGGAGTCGAGGGGCAAAGAAAGGATCGAATTTACTGTCAACACAACCCTAGTTTCATATTCGTCGAGTAATTTTCGGCTGAAACCTTCGAGATCTACTTGCCCTCTACATCCAACTAAACCCTAGTCTACAATCCGTAGGCATTGACAAGTTAATACCATGTCAATTGGCGCCGTCTGTGGGATTTAGAGGCGACAAGGAGCTGATCTCGATGGCACGTTCAAGATCGTCGACTTCGTCGGTAGCAAGCAACATCATGGACAGAGGTAAACAGATCGAAACTGGTCTCGTTGATTTTGTTCCTCACCCGCCCTCCCGTTTGGATGCATATGCGTATCTGGAGGAGCCCATGGAGATGACGTTTGGAGAGTTCCACTTCTGCATCGAGAAGGAAGGATCATATCGTCTCGAAATTCCGATCTCGTCGGGATTATCGGCGGTCGATCCCGATATTTCGGACTCAACATCGTCAACAGAATCAAGCGATGAAGAAATTTCGTCGCCACGCTTCATCAGCACCAAGGCAAGTGAAAAGCTCGCCAAGATCTTCAGCGACATATCCTTCGAGTCATCTGCGGACTCCGATATAAGCAATGACTCGAGTAGCATCGACAGCTTCAACTTCATCGACAGATCCACATCTGTGGGCAAGGTCTTCACCAATCTATATGATGGTGTCACCAAACCCAGCAAAGTGAAAAATCCAAAATATCATCAAGTTTATGCCATTGGAGAAGCAAGTCGCGATCAGGAGGAAACATCAGAGGCTTTCGACGATTTGGGAAATCCATATGTCGATCCCTCGGACCTAAGGCGAGGTTTAGGCACTAAATATGTTGGGCCTACACCACGTGTCAGAGTCCAACTCCCACAAGCAGCATGGGACAGAGCTGCAAGAGCTATGGATGGTTCTGAACCAATGGAGACAACAGCTACGGCGGAAGAACTGCAAGCATACCAATATAGGCTCGCCAGAGCAGGAAGAGAATTAGAAAAACAGACAGCTGCTTTGAACAGAAGAAGGGAGGCAGCTTCCGCATCAAGCAGGCGAAGAGCGGAGCTAAGTCAACAGTCAGGAACTTCGGGAGATAGTCATAGAGAAGCTCGTAGGAGAGCAAGATCTCGGCTGCAAAACATACCTGAAGCAGAAAGAGAGACTCTAATCCAAAACCTCGACATGTCCTTTATGTCAATCGACACGAGGGGGAATATTATTCCAAAAACACCGGTAGCAGGGTATATGGCGACGCAAGCTTTCATCCTAGCATCCAGACCACCTCCCGGAGATCCAAGAGAAGCGTTGTATAACATGGCCATGGTAGGATGCGGAGCCATGGGAGCAGCGTTCGCAGCTACACCTCCCGAAGGAACTGCAAGGCAAAATAGTCTGAGACCTACTACAGCAGTGCAAGATCCACCGAGAGCAAGTGGGGTTAGAGACACAACGACTCAGGCCAGAGTAGATAGAGCGCGACAAGAAAGAAGAGAACATCGGCATTCACCGGAAGTTGCCGAGGAAGATATGTGTGGACTCCCGTGTTTTACGAGACGGGTTCGAAAAACTCGAGTCCCGTCAGGATTCAAGTTACCCGATAGTTTCAAGAAATTCGATGGCCTGCAAGATCCTGAGGATTGGTTAGTCGACTATCTAGAGACGGTGAAATTGATAGGTGGCACCAGGGCAACAACAATGCAGAGTATTCAAATACACCTGAGCGGAGCCGCAAGATCCTGGATAAAGAAACTTCCTCCGGGATCCATCGACAGCTGGGATAGTTTTGAGGATGTGTTTGTCAAGAACTTCCGATCAACTTGCAAAAAAACGGCATCACTTGAAGAGTTGAGGTTGTGTCGACAAAAACATGATGAATCGATGAGAAAGTACATCCAAAGATGGAACATCATCAAAAACTCGGCAGAGAACATATCTGACGAGAGAGCAATAGATGCGTTTGTGGCAGGAATTCGGCGAGGAGATTTTGTCGAAGACTTGGGGAGAACTAACCCAAGGACAGTGTCAGCATTGATGGAGATAGCAAACAGATGGGCAGATGGAGAGGATGCTGTTCACAATAAGCGACACCGGTCACCAGAGGAGGACCGTAGCTGAAACTTTCAAAATAGAAGGCGATTTCCTCGGCAATTCTCGAGTTACGATGCTCCTGGCCAAATATCGGCTGGGTTCCGGGGAAACAACGGAGGAAACAACACGGATGAATATCAAAGAAGTAATGAGCAGCGAGGCGACAACAGAGATGATTCTCGAAATAACAGGCAAAATAGCGGGTCAAGGTTTCAGAGACCTTTCGTAACTCCCGAGGATATGATGAACGGGCCATGCCAGATGCATTTTTATCTCGACAACAATGGAAGAAGGCAGTCAGGACATCTGCAGAAGGATTGCCGAAACTTTCAAGCAATGCTGCGAGTAGCAGGGATAGCCAATGCTCAAGCAGCAAATACAAACCCACAAGGGCCTAGGAGTGAGATTCACTTACCACCTCCTCCCGCGATCATGGACGAAAATCGACACCAGCTCAGAATAGTGGCAGCACCACACCCACCTCCGTATGTTGATCCTAACTCCAATGGCGCGGTCTCGATGATTCAGAAAGCTAGACCATCTAACAGAGCACAGAAGGTAATATCGCGGCAAGTATTCATGGCAGAGAAGATGCCTCCACCAACAGTAGAGTACCTAAATTGGTCGGGACAGGACATCGGCTTCACAATTGCGGATCACCCGCAGCAAGTTCCTCGACCAGGGCAGTCAGCTCTCATCTTGCCAGCGGTGATCGCAGGATTCGACGTATCTCGGGTTTTCATAGACGGAGGTAGCAGTCTAAACCTTATGTATGCAGATACATTGAGGAAGATGAACATATCCCTGACAAATCTAAAACCAACTGACACGCGTTTCCATGGAATCACACCAGAGAAGTCGAGTTATCCGTTGGGAAGGATTCATTTCGACGTTCAGTTTGGGACCCGAGAAAATTACAGGATAGAAAGGCTAGAGTTTGAGGTTGTGGATTTCCCGTCGCAATATCACGCCTTGTTGGGGCGACCAGCATACGCGAAGTTTATGGCGCTACCACATTACACGTATCTGCTATGGAGGTTACCTGGACCTAAGGGACCAATCACAGTGAAAGGAAGCTTCGCGTTAGCCGATAAATGTGACAAGGATTTTCATCGACTATCAGAAACTTTCGGGATGCAAGAAGAATACGCGGCATCAAGGCTCATGACTGATTATGATGTGCTGCCAGATGTAGGGAGATTTAACAAGGAACCAACCTTTAACACGACGAAAGATTCCAAAGAGGTGCAGATCCACCCGACAGATCCAAAGAAAACGACGTCCATCGCGACAAACATGGACCTCGCATAGGAAAGCGCGCTCGTCGAGTTCCTCCGTGAGCACTAGAAAATCTTCGCATGGTGTCCAGCTGACATGCCAGGAGTACCCAGGGAACTTGCCGAGCACCGCCTAAACTTGGATCCAATAGCGAGACCAATCAAACAACCTTTGCGGCGTTTCTCGGAACCAAACCGCAAAGGAATGCTGTCCGAAATTGATCGACTCAGAGAAGCTGGTTTCATTAAAGAGATATCTACAGAGGCCACTTGGGTAGCTAACCCAGTGATGGTGCGGAAGAAAAACACGAAAGTCCTTCGCATGTGTGTCGACTTTACGTGCCTCAATAAACATTGTCCAAAGGATCACTTTCCCCTCCCAAGGATCGATCAAATTATCGACTCCACGGCAGGATGCGAACGTCTTTCCTTCTTGGACGCATATTCTGGTTATAACCAGATCCGATTAAAAGAAGATGACGAAGCCAAGACAGCGTTCATCACACCGTACGACGTGTTTTGTTACAGAATAATGCCTTTTGGTCTGAAAAATGCGGGAGCAACATATCAGCGGATGATGCAAAAGTGCCTAGCAACACAGATTGGAAAAAACGTACAAGTGTACATCGATGATGTCGTCATAACTTCAAAAAAGGGATCAACGTTGATCGAGGATTTGAAAGAAACCTTCGACAACCTCGACAAATTTTGTCTCAAGCTGAATCCGACGAAATGTTCTTTCGGCGTTCCTACGGGAGAACTTCTTGGGTTCCTAGTCTCAGCAAGAGGGATGGAAGCAAATCCCGAAAAAAATCCAAGCTATCGTAACAATGAGGAAGCCAACAAAGTTGAAAGAAATACAACAAGTAACTGGGCGAGTCGCAGCTTTAAGCAGATTCGTCGCCAGGCTGGGAGAAAAGGCGCTACCGTTCTACGCCTTAATCAAACAAGGAGAAAAGTTCCAGTGGAACGAAGAGGCAGATAGAGCCTTCGAGGATCTTAAATGGACAATTTCGACACCACCAATCCTGGTGGCGCCAAAAGAGAAGGAACCACTCCTGTTGTACATTGCGGCTACACCCCAGGTGGTTAGTACGGCGCTAGTTGTCGAAAGAGAAGAAGAAGGAAAACTCCATGGAGTGCAGAGACCGGTATACTTCATCAGTGAAGTTTTATCGCCTTCAAAACAGCGGTACCCGCAGTACCAGAAGCTAGCGTACGGAGTGTTTACAACCGCAAGAAAATTGCGGCACTATTTTTCGGCGCATCCGATAATAGTGGTCAATGAGGCGCCTCTATCTAATATACTAAACAATCCAGAAGCTACAGGTCGTGTCTCCCTTTGGGGAATAGAACTTTCCCCTCGGGACATCACGTATGAAAAAAGAAAAGCAATAAAGTCGCAAATTCTACCAGATTTCATCGCAGAGTGGATGGAGCTGCAAAATACAGGACCCCCAGATTTATCAAGAACCTGGACTATGAACTTCGATGGATCCAAAAGGTTAGAAGGAGCTGGAGCAGGCGTGATATTAATATCACCTGAAGGCGACAAATTAAAGTATGTCTTACGGATGACGTTCCCAAACGCGTCTAACAACGAGGCAGAATACGAAGCTCTCATACATGGGATGAAGATGGCGAAAGCTTGTGGTGCAACTCGACTAAAAATCTTTGGCGACTCACAATTGGTAGCCCAACAAGTCATGAACCAATGTGATGCAGTCAATGATAGCATGGTGGCGTACAAAGAAATGTATAACGAGCTGGAGAAACTGTTTGATGGATGCGAGGTAAACCACATCAGCAGGCTAAGCAATGACAAAGCCGATGTTCTTGCAAACATCGGGTCGCAGTGCCTCGCGATTCCTCCAGGCGTGTTCTAGGAAGAGATAACAGAGAGATCCACAAAGCCGAAGAAATCAAAAAAGAAGGAGAAGGATGAAAAATCCTCGGGGGCTGTGCAAGAAACATCGGAAGAAGAAGAGGAACAGGATCTAGTAATGATGGTGCAAATTCCATGGATGCAGGTGTACATCTCATATATCCTAAGAAAAACAATACCCGACGATCCAGTCGAAGCAAGGCGAGTGATTAGGCGTTCCAAAGCCTTCACTGTGGTCAAAGGAGAATTGTACAAACGAAGTATTTCGGGTGTGTTACAAAGATGCGTTGCACCCGAAGAAGGAAGAGTAATTCTGAAGGAAGTACACGAAGGAGTATGCGGTCATCACGCAAGCAGTCGAGCTATCGCGGCCAAGGTTTTCAGAGCAGGATTTTACTGGTTGACAGCAATTGCGGATGCGAAGGAAATAGTGAGAACTTGTGACGCGTGCCAGAGATTTGCCGCGAAGCCTCACTCTCCAGCGGCAGAGTTGATGCCAATACCATTATCTTGGCCCTTTGCTCAATGGGGACTCGATATGGTGGGAAAATTACACAAGGCCTCGACAGGAGGATACGAGTATATGCTCGTCGCTGTCGACAAATTCACCAAGTGGATAGAAGCAAAACCGATAAATTCACCGGACGCAGCATCAGCAATAAAGTTCGTGAAAAGCATTGTTTTTCGATTTGGAGTGCCTCATAGCATCGTCACGGACAATGGCAGTAACTTCACATCCAAGGAATTCAAGGCATATTGTGCAGAAGTAGGCATCAAATTGCAATTCGCGTCAGTTGCACATCCGCAAACAAACGACCAAGTCGAGAAAGCCAATGGTATAATCTGCAATGGTATCAAGAAGCGCTTGCTAGGACCACTAGAAAAAGCTCGACATACTTGGCCAGAGGAGCTGCCGAGTGTGTTGTGGAGTATCCGAACAACACCAAATACGGCGACACAAGATACCCCATTTTTCCTAGTCCTTGGAGCTGAGGCAGTACTACCAATAGAGATAGAGCATGACTCTCCAAGAGTAACTGAGTATGACGAAGAAGCTTCTAAGAAAGCATTGGAAGATGATGTCGACGCATTGGACGAAGCCAGAGACGAAGTATTATCGCGGGTCACTAAGTACCAGCAGGACATGAAAAATTACCATAGTCGACGTTTACGACCAAGATCCTTCCAGGTCGGAGACTTAGTACTGCGACTCAATCAAAATAGTACTGAAAAACTCGAGTCACCATGGCTTGGCCCTTACATCGTCACAGAAGTAATCGAAGGAGTAGCATACAGGATAAAGGACAAGAAGACGGGGGATCACGAGAAAAATCCCTGGAACGTGGTGCAGCTAAGGCGTTTCTACGCCTAGAGTTGAAATATAGTCCTCCTTTCTAAAAATACAATGTACTGAAACGCCCGCGAGTTTTCAGACGCACTCTTTTCCTTTTTCGGGGCACCGAGTGGGGCCGGGAAAGGTTTTTAATGAGGCGGGCTCGCGGTGCTGCAATATAATAAAGATAGTCGGGATATATATCTTTTTTCGACAGGCTCGGGGGCTCGTACCCAGAAGATACAATATATATATATATATACAATGTCGACAAATACAACTTGCAAAATATATCGCCTTGGTGCAAAGCACCTCGCAAAAATAAAACGGTGAGCAAAACAGTGATCAACATAAAGCTCGGGGGCTAATGCCTGCAAAAATAGTACTCAATATAATTCTGCCTTGGGTCAACCTTGCATTATAAAAAGAAAACATCGCCATCAAAACGCTCGGGGGCTTGACAATGAAAAACAACAAATCTAGTGACTTTACAATACAGATTATGTCTACAATATACAGGATACAATACTTGGGCAATAAATTTTCAATTGTTGCCCAGTATATTATCTATAGTCAACCGTTCATTACTCACAGCACGAGTACTATGTTCAGCATAGCTCCCCTTTACGAAGAATTCGGCGTCCATCCGAAGAAGCTCGTCCATCATAGCCTCTGCAACAGGGGTCACAATATCATCATACTTACCGAAGTTCCTCTTCCTTTTCGCCATCTTGGCCAGACACTTGGGAATAATTTGACCCATGTCTAACTTCGGGCAGCAGATCTTTATCATAATCACAGCAAACCTTGCGCCAGCAGCTAATTGAGCTCGTACAAAGCCATGAATTCGAGGAGCATCCCGAAATTTCTCCATCAGAGCAGGAAGGGTTTCTGGCATTTTATTACGCGGAAACATGGTGCCGTAAACTAAAGACAAGGTCCTCGTACAGAAGTTGAGAAACTCGCGGACCTGAAGCGCGCGGTCTTGAAATCTGACGATCTGGCGGGTACGTTCATGTGTGCCCCAAAAATTAGAACCATGCTCCTTTGCAAGTCTGAGAAGCACAGAGGATCGAGCTTCAACACGTTCATCCTCGGTAACAGTGTCCAAAAAAGAACCTGTTTCAAGAAAAGAATTAGCAGACAAAGAGAAGACAAGCAAGATAAAAATTCAGCATGATCAAGTTAATGAAGCATACCTGCCATATCCAAGCTCGACTCCGCCATTAGTTCAAGCATACAATTTTCTCGAGCAGAAGCCGCAACAGCCTCGGAAACCGCGTTTTCCTTTGCGGCTATGGCGTCTTGAGCTTGTTGAAGCGCAATTTTTTCCCTCTCGGAAGATTTTCGAGACTGTTCCATTATCATAAGCGAATTTTTCTTCACAGATTGAAGTTGTTGGCAAAGGTCTTCCAAGTCTTGTGCCGAATCTTTACTCGATGAATCTTCAAAATGCTCGACAGCCACAGGTTTCTTCTTCAAACAGGACGCAGGAAAAGTATCGGAAGGAGGAGTCGCAGTATAGTTATCAAAAATCAACTGAAAAATAAAGATTCTCGACATCAATCATCAAGCAAAGATAGATTTCCATTAATTCTTAAAATATATACATAGCTATTACAAAAGAAGGATTCCTAGTGAACTACTGAAGCAGTTGTCACCAAATCTATTAAGGCAACAGCGCCAAAAGACAGTTAAAACTAGAAGAAAGGCAAGGTGGTCTACTTGACCTCCGGCTTGGATGCGCTTGGAGCAGGCGCTGGTTTAACACCAAGGAAGGAAAGGATTGGTCTTGCGGGAGGCTTGGCAGCTCTAATTAGAGATTGCCATTTCTTCGTTTCCATCTCCCCTATGTCACCAACCTTGGTCCAGTCGACGTTTTGCTGGCTATTAGCAATCAGCGCGATGGTGCCCTCAACGCTAATCTTCAGACCCTCTTGGCGAAGTTTGAGCCCAAGATCTTCCGGCACGTTGAAGGCTTTGGCAAGAGCAACAAAAGTATTGGGCCCCTCTTTTTTCGGGAAGAAGTAGGGGAAAAGCTTCGATAGACCTGCCTCAGCGTCAGCAAGGCCATCGTGTGCTTCATCCCCATGGATCTCAAGAAGGGTCAGCACGTCGAGAAGCTCGTCGCCTTCAGGACCCTCCACTTCGTATTCTTGATGAGTCCTCCCTGAAGACAAGTAATTGGTAACTCATAAATAAAGAATGCTCGGAAAATGTGAAGTAACCCGAGGAAAGGCACAAGGATCCAAGCACTTACTAACAAAACCTCGACTCGCGACTCCAAGCGAGTGAGGATCTCCGTTTCTCGAGCGGATTGCTGAGATATATTCTCACTCAAAGAAGTTTCCGCGTCATGAAGTCTCTTTCGAAGATCTTCGACGGCGGCAGCATCTGCTTCAGCTTTCTTGCGAGGCCTTTTCGCTCTCGCTCTAACTTAGCGAACAAGAGCGTCGAGCACGCTTATTGGATTCCGCAAGCTCCCCTGGCAAAATAAACGACATGTTATGATGAAAATAATGGAGTACATGCAGCAAAGGAGGCGGATAAAAATAGTACCTTCCAGCTTCTTGGTATGGTCACGATACCCGACGAATTGGGTACCGAGACGGATAAACTCCTTCATTAAAGGCTGAAGAGAGAACCAAAAGAAAAAGAGAAGATGAAAGCACTGAAACGCTCAAGACCTAAACGAAAAGAGGGGATGGAAACACTTACATCATCTAATGAAGGTGTCGAAGAGCTACCAGGGAACACAATAGGTTCCTTGGATGGCTCAATCCTTGCCTTCTTTGGCGAAGGGGCACGGGGGCTTGCAGGAGGAGTCGAATGCTCGATGTTCTGCTGAGGAGGTGAAGTTTCATCCCCATCATGTTGAGCTTCGGACACAACTAAAGTACGCAACGTACTCGTTCGAGCAGCCGCGTCAATAGGTTGTTCTTCTTCCTCGTCACCACTACAGTAAAATGGCGACAGTATAAGAAGTAAAGATAGACAAGAAACGTCAAAAGAAAAAAGTAAGGAGTAACTTACGAGCTGACGAGGGCATCAGTATATGGATTGAAAGCTGCCTTCCTATTTGAAGGCTCAGCTTCTTCGGCTTTGGAGGTGCCGGAATCTTTAACTTCATCCCTCTTCTTCTTGATCCTTGGAGAAGCATGAGGAAGGGAGTGTGTCGAGGTAGTGGCTTCAGACTCAGCAGAAGCCGCGGATTTGTGAGAACCCGCGACTTCACTGGCAGGGCGTGAGGTGCCTTGGTTGTCATCGTCGACAACGGTACGGTCTTCAACTTCTCCACCTTCAGGAAGAGGAGGAAGAGAAACAAGGACGGGGTGGTTCTGAGATAAAGAAAGGGTGTCGACAAAAAGGCGTTAGCAAGACAGTAGTCGACAAAAAATAAAACTCGAGCAGATAATATAGCAACTAAAAGGAAAAATTACCTCGGGAAGGGGATTGACGCTTCTATATGGCGCAATACGGCAAGAGGATGGAACTGGATCCTTCTTGTTGAGCGATGAGATTTTGCGGATAAGCTTTTCAAAATCCTTCAAAGGAAGATCTTTTGAGAGCCTGTCGACATCTTTTTCACCAGCGTACTTCCAGAAGGGATTTTTGCGAGCCTGGAGAGGCTGCACTCTAGTCCTAAGGAAATAGGCAGTAATCTCAATACCCGAAAGTTCCTTGCCGCGGGTGTTCTGTAGCTCGTGGATGCGAGTCATCAGCGCTTCTGTCGCCAACTTCTCAGCTTCGGTAGCTTCAGCATCCCGAGAACGGCGGCGAAGGATTTTGGCTTCTCCGTCAAAAGGGGCGATGTTGTCCTCCACTGGATTGGAGCTTTCTTCATGGATATACAACCACTTCTTCCGCCAACCTTGGACGGAGTCGGGGAATTTGACGTCGAAATATTCGATGTCAGAACGAACACAGATAACAACGCCGCCAATGTTGTAGGCGACGTTGTGGGAGCCATTACGGCGGAGGCAGAAGATACGCTTCCACAGAGCCCAATTAGGTTGGACCCCGAGGAAGCACTCACACAGTGTGATAAAAATCGACACGTGGAGGATGGAATTGGGCGTCAGTTGATGCAGCTGAAGCCTATAGACAAAAAGGAGACCACGGAGAAATTCGTGGATTGGGGGAGAAAGCCCTCGGATGAGGTGGTCAACGAAACTGACCCGATAATCGATTGGAGGCCTTGGGTAGCTTTCCTCCTTGGGGAACTGGAGCGAGTCCTCCTTCTTGCTGAATCCCATCTTCTTCAGCATGTTGATGTCTTGGGCAGAGATCTTGGATCTCTCCCACTCGGCGCTTCCCAGATCCGTTGTCGCCATCTACGACTCTGGCGTGCTGTGTCTAGTCAAACGGATGCGAGGCGGCATCAATGGGCTTGGCGGCGAAGGGTGTGAGCGTGGTTGAGAGCTTGAAGCAATGGGAGCAATGGAGGATTTTGCAGAGGAGAAGCAGAAGTGCGGCGCGAGCGAAAGGACTAGAGGAGGAAGATGATACCTTTATATAGAGGTGCGGTGAATCGACGCGCCGTTGGATTGAGCGATTGCGGGACAGATGGTGTACTCGTGGCCAAGGGTTAAAAAGTAATTTCATACAGATGAGAAATGACAGGAGCTACAGTACGTGCGCCAGAAAAGGTGGAGGACGTGTGTCCCCCACCCGCACGACGTGTCAATTTAATGGGAAGTTTGGGCCCATGTGACAGCGAGAGAGAAGTTCTCGCGTTTTCCCGATACAGCGATCGTGGCTATCGTAAGAAATGATGTCACCTTGGCAAGAGAAAATTTCGACAATGACGTTTGACAAAAATTTCGACAGCACAAGATTATTGATTATTTCGGGAGCCTTTGATCAAATACAAGTTTTTGCCCAAATGCTCGGGGGCTACTTCGGAAAAAAGAAATATTCAAGTATGACAAAATAGAAATGGAGAGAGCCTATGATCAAATACAAATATTTGTTCATAGCCTCGGGGGCTACTCCCATCGGGAGCGCTGGTCGCGCACCCGATAGATATAGAAAGCTCGAGAAAGAATAAACAAATATAGCGACATGAGGTACTAAATTGTTGAGCCTACAACCAAGCACAAGTCCTTGGTTGTAGCCTCGGGGGCTACTCCCATCGGGAACGCTGTTCGCGTGCCCGATGAAATTATAAAAAAAGAGAGAGAACGAAAGAAAGAAGAATAAGAAGAGAGCATATTTCGAGTTATACAAATAACTCTACATATACTCCCATCGGGAAGGCAAAATAAGTCATACTTTGACTCAATAAAATGTGCTATTCCAACAGCCAAAAAAGCACTCGACAATATATTCTCAGAGCGCCAAAGTAGCGAATAATCTCTGAATGCCGCAAAACATTGCGAAGGTAAGACCCCAGATCCGTTATGAGTGGCGTAGCGCCGTCTCTGACGTCGGTTTGCTACTTTTTTCCGTATCAACAGATACGAAGAAAAATCCTAAAGGACGCGTTAGGTACCCGGTAAAATATGACTGGGACTCGACAGAATGGTAAGACCTTAAGCGGCACCTGTCGAAGTTTACACCAGTATCCCGAGATCATGTCCAGGGACGTGATCTTGAAGTAGGTTTTTGCGGATTGCCACTAGAGCAGTTAACTAGTACCTGATCCATCAGATGAACTAGCCCCAACTACCACTATCCCTGTACAATATAGAATTGCATATTTAAAAGATATGTGCTAAATTCGGCAGATGTATTGAACGAATATAAAGTTGGAGATTTTCCACGACTCGCGATTCAAGCAAAATCTCGGGAGCTACCGACATAGGCATCCCCAATGGGCCTGCCGAAGATGGTACCCGTGGTTTGCTGAAGGCCCACAACCCGAAGGATAAGAAGGTTCGGAAGCCCAAGATACTATTAAGGAAATCTAGAGTTGTATTAGGAAAGGCTACTTGTAATCTTGCGGGATGGGTTAGAAACCCTCCCGGACTCTGTAAACTTGTGTATTACGAAACCCTCGGCTCCACCTCCTATATAAGGGGGAGTCAAGGGGCAAAGAAAGGATCGAATTTACTGTCAACACAACCCTAGTTTCATATTCGTCGAGTACTTTTCGGCTGAAACCTTCGAGATCTACTTGCCCTCTACATCCAACTAAACCCTAGTCTACAATCCGTAGGCATTGACAAGTTAATACCTTGTCACCAGGTCCCGTGCGTCTGATGCTGCCGTTGGCCAGTAAAACCCTGCTCTGAAAGCTTTCGCCACAAGGGCCCTGCTGCTTGCGTGGTGCCCATAGGTTCCTTCATGTATCTCCCGTAGCAGAGCCTTTCCATCGTCGATGGCGATGCACCTTTGAAAGATGCCAGAGATACTACTTTTGTAGAGTTCTCCATTTACCACGGTGAAGGCTTTTGACCGTCTCACAATTTTCCTGGCTTCCACCGGATCCTCTGGTAGTTGCTGCTCTATTAAGTATGCTAAAAAGGGTTTGGTCCACAGGGGTTCGAGGAGGAGAACCTGCTCCGCGGATCGAGATGGAGGTTCTTCAACAGTTTGCTGCAAGCTTGCCTCTGAATCGTCAGCCGATGATTTTGGAGGTGCTGATGCTTTTTCCTTTATCGATCGTTGAGTGATGACTTCGTAAAATACTCCGTCTGGAATGGGGGAACACATGGATCCAATGTTTGCCAAAGTGTCGGCTTCCTCGTTGCTGGCTCTGCCGATATGCTTGAGTTCGCACCCTTCAAATTTGGCTTCCATATTCTGGTATAATTGGCGATAGGCGATCATGTTATCGCTGACCGTGTCGCATAAATTCATCGACTGCTGTACCACCAGGTTCGAGTCTCCATAAATTTCCAGGCGAGTTGCTCCACATGCTTTTTCCATCTTCATTCCGTGCAACAGCGCTTCGTATTCCGCTTCATTATTTGTCGGCAGGGAGAAGTTCATACGTAGGATATACTTCATCTTGTCTCCTTGTGGCGATATCAGTATCACCCCTGCTCCTGCGCCTGTACTCCGCTTTGACCCGTCAAAATACATTGTCCATGAACCAGACATGTCGGGTGCTGCCGGTGTTTGTGACTGGATCCAGTCTGCCACAAAATCTGGGAGGACTTGGGATTTGATCGCTGTCCGGTTGACGTAGGTTATATCGTGTGGCGCTATCTCGATAGCCCATTGGGACACTCGACCCGTAGCTTCTGGGTTAGTAAGTATATTCTTCAACGGTGCCTCGCTTACGATAATGATCGGGTGCTCCGTGAAATAATGGCGTAGCTTGCGAGCCATTCTCCATACCGCATATGCCAACTTCTGGTGATGAGGATACCTTTGTTTCGCTGGCATGAGTACTTCGCTGAGGTAGTAAACGGGCCTTTGCATGCCGTGAACTCTTCCTGCCTCCTCTCGTTCAACAACTAGGACGCTGCTGAAGACTTGCACCGTTGCGGCTGTGTACATGAGCAACGTTTCTTTTTCGTGTGGGGTTACGAGTACTGGAGACGTTTCTTTTTCGTGTCAGATTATCAAAAAATTCCAGCGCCTCATCTGTCCACTCGAATTTTTCTGACTTCTTCATCGGGCTATAGAAGGGCAACGATTTCTCTCCCAGCTTGGCGATGAATCTGCTGAGCGCTGCCAACCGTCCTGCCAATTGCTGCACTTGGTGCAAATTCTTTGGCGGCTCCATGTCGAGAATAGCTTTGATCTTTAAGGGGTTGGCCTCTTGATGTCTACGGGAGCTTCTATTCTTGTAGACAGTGTTGGGCCTCCAAGAGCAGAGGTTTGTAGAACAGCAGCAAGTTTCCCTTAAGTGGATCACCCAAGGTTTATCGATCTCAGGAGGAAGAGGTCAAAGATATCCCTCTCATGCAACCCTGCAACAACAAAGCAAGAAGTCTCTTGTGTCCCCAACACACCTAATAGGTGCACTAGTTCGGCGAAGAGATAGTGAAATATAGGTGGTATGAATAAGTATGAGCAGTAGCAACGCATCAGTAGTAACGCAGTAAAACAGTAAACAAGCAGCGATAGCAGTATTTAGGAACAAGGCCTAGGGATCATACTTTCACTAGTGGACACTCTCAACATTGATCACATAACAGAATAGATAAATGCATACTCTACACTCTTGTTGGATGATGAACACATTGCGTAGGATTACACGAACCCTCAATGCCGGAGTTAACAAGCTCCACAATTCAATGTTCATATTTAAATAACCTTAGAGTGCATGAAAGATCAACATAACCAAATAGATCACATCAATACCGTCACGGTAATAGTTAACTTCACAATCTACAAGAGATCATGATCATAGCCTACGACAAGAACCACACGGTGCACACACTAGTCACCTTTACACCATGCAAGAGGAATAGACTACTTTAATAACATCACTAGAGTAGCACATAGATGAATTGTGATACAAAACACATTGCAATCATAAAGAGATATAAATAAGCACTTCACTACGCCATTCAACAGTGAATAAGTATTCTGTGAAATATAGCCTAAGATACCCACACGGTGCACACACTAGTCACCTTTACACACGTGGGACAAGGAGTCTCCGGAGATCACATAAGTAAAATTCACTTGACTAGCATAACGACATCTAGATTACAAGCATCATCATATGAATCTCAATCATGTAAGGCAGCTCATGAGATTATTGTATTGAAGTACATAGGAGAGAGATGAACCACATAGCTACCGGTACAGCCCCGAGCCTCGATGGAGAACTACTCCTCCTCATGGGAGACAAGCAGCGTTGATGGAGATGGCGGTGGTGCCGATGGAGGAGCCTTCCGGGGCACTTCCCCGTCCCGGCGGCGTGCCGGAACAGAGACTCCTGTCCCCCGGATCTTGGCTTCGCGATGGCGGCGGCTCCGGAAGGTTTCTCGTACCGTGGCTTTTTCGTCTCGAGGTTTTAGGTCTGGGACCTTTATATAGGCGAAGAGGCGGCGTCAGAAGGTCGAAGGGGCGACGACACCATAGGGCCGCGCGGCCAGGGGGTGGGCCGTGCCGGCCTATCATCTGGGGGCCCTGTGGCCCCCCTCTGGCGGCTCTCGGGTGTTCTGGATGCTTCCGGGCAAAATAGGGACCTGGGCGTTGATTTCGTCCAATTCCGAGAATATTTCCTTACTAGGATTTCTGGAACCAAAAACAGCAGAAAACAGGAACTGGCCCTTCGGCATCTCGTCAATAGGTTAGTTCCGGAAAACGCATAAATATGACATAAAGTATGCATAAAACATGTAGATATCATCAATAATGTGGCATGGAACATAAGAAATTATCGATACGTCGGAGACGTATCAGCATCCCCAAGCTTAGTTCTGCTCGTCCCGAGCGGGTAAAACGATAACAAAGATAATTTCTGAAGTGACATGCCAACATAACCTTGATCATACTATTTGTAAACATATGTAATGAATGCAGCGATCAAAACAATGGTAATGACATGAGTAAACAAGTGAATCATAAAGCAAAGACTTTTCATGACTATTACTTCAAGACAAGCATCAATAAGTCTTGCATAAGAGTTAACTCATAAAGCAATAAATCAAAGTAAAGGTATTGAAGCAACACAAAGGAAGATTAAGTTTCAGCGGTTGCTTTCAACTTGTAACATGTATATCTCATGGATAATTGTCAACATAGAGTAATATAACAAGTGCAATATGCAAGTATGTAGGAATCAATGCACAGTTCACACAAGTGTTTGCTTCTTGAGGTGGAGAGAGATAGGTGAACTGACTCAACATAAAAGTAAAAAGAATGGTCCTTCAAAGAGGAAAGCATCGATTGCTATATTTGTGCTAGAGCTTTTATTTTGAAAACATGAAACAATTTTGTCAACGGTAGTAATAAAGCATATGAGTTATGTAAATTATATCTTACAAGTTGCAAGCCTCATGCATAGTATACTAATAGTGCCCGCACCTTGTCCTAATTAGCTTGGACTACCGGATCATCGCAATACACATGTTTTAACCAAGTGTCACAAAGGGGTACCTCCATGCCTCCTGTACAAAGGTCTAAGGAGAAAGCTCGCATTTTGGATTTCTCGCTTTTGATTATTATCAACTTAGACATCCATACCGGGACAACATGAACAACAGATAATGGACTCCTCTTTAATGCATAAGCATGTAGCAACAATTAGTATTCTCATATGAGATTGAGGATATATGTCCAAAACTGAAACTTCCACCATGATTCATGGCTTTAGTTAGCGGCCCAATGTTCTTCTCTAACAATATGCATGCTCTAACCATTAAAGTGGTATATCTCTCTTACTTCAGACAAGACGGACATGCATAGCAACTCACATGATATTCAACAAAGGGTAGTTGATGGCGTCCCCAGGAGCATGGTTATCGCACAACAAGCAACTTAATAAGAGATAAAGTGCATGAGTACATATTCAATACCACAATAGTTTTTAAGCTATTTGTCCCATGAGCTATATATTGTAAAGGTGAATGATGGAATTTTAAAGGTAGCACTCAAGCAATTTACTTTGGAATGGCGGATAAATACCATGTAGTAGGTAGGTATGATGGACACAAATGGCATAGTGGTTGGCTCAAGGATTTTGGATGCATGAGAAGTACTCCCTCTCGATACAAGGCTTAGGCTAGCAAGGTTGTTTGAAACAAACACAAGGATGAACTGGTGCAGCAAAACTCACATAAAAGACATATTGTAAACATTATAAGACTCTACACCGTCTTCCTTGTTGTTCAAAACTCAATACTAGAATTATCTAGACTTTAGAGAGACCAAATATGCAAACCAAATTTTAGCAAGCTCTATGTATTTCTTCATTAATGGGTGCAAAGTATATGATGCAAGAGCTTAAACATGAGCACAACAATTGCCAAGTATCACATTATTCAAGACATTTTACCAATTACTACATGTAGCATTTTCCGTTTCCAACCATATAACAATTAACGAAGCAGCTTTCAACCTTCGCCATGAAAAATAAAAGCTAAGAACACATGTGTTCATATGAACCAGCGGAGCGTGTCTCTCTCCCACACAAGCATTTATTCAAACAAAAACAAAAACAAAAGCAAACAGACGCTCCAAGTAAAGTACATAAGATGTGACCGAATAAAAATATAGTTTCAAGGGAGGAACCTGATAAATTTGTCGATGAAGAAGGGGATGCCTTGGGCATCCCCAAGCTTAGATGCTTGAGTCTTCTTATAATATCCAGGGATGAACCACGGGGTCATCCCCAAGCTTAGACTTTTCACTCTTCTTGATCATAGTATATCATCCTCCTCTCTTGACCCTTGAAAACTTCCTCCACACCAAACTCGAAACAACTCATTAGAGGGTTAGTGTACAATAAAAATTAACATGTTCAGAGGTGACACAATCATTCTTAACACTTCTGGACATTGCATAAAGCTACTGGACATTAATGGAACAAAGAAATTCATCCACCATAGCAAAAGAGGCAATGCGAAATAAAAGGCAGGATCTGTCAAAACAGAACAGTCCGTAAAGATGGATTTTATTGAGGCACCAGACTTGCTCAAATGAAAATGCCAAAATTGAATGAAAGTTGCGTACATATCGGAGGATCACTCACGTAAATTGGCATAATTTTCTGAGTTACCTACAGAGAATTAGGCCCAGATTCGTGACAGCAAAGAAATCTGTTTCTGCGCAGTAATCCAAATCTAGTATGAACCTTACTATCAACGACTTTACTTGGCACAACAAAATACAAAACTAAGATAAGGAGAGGTTTCTACAGTATTAAACAACTTCCAAGACACAAATATAAAACAAAGTACTGTAGCGAAATAACACATGGGTTATCTCCCAAGAAGTTCTTTCTTTATAGCCGTTAAGATGGGCTCAGCAGTTTTAATGATGCACTCGCAAGAAATAGTATTTGAAGCAAAAGAGAGCATCAAGAAGCAAATTCAAAACACATTTAAGTCTAACATGCTTCCTATGCAAAGGAATCTTGTAAATAAACAAGTTCATGAAGAGCAAAGTAACAAGCATAGGAAGATAAAACAGGTGTAGCTTCAAAAATTTCAGCACATAGAGAGGCATTTTAGTAACATGAAAATTCCTACGACCATATTTTCCTCTCTCATAATAACTTTCAGTAGCATCATGAGCAAACTCAACAATATAACTATCACATAAAGCATTCTTATCATGAGTCTCATGCATAAAATTATTACTCTCCACATAAGCATAATCAATTTTATTAGTAATAGTGGGAGCAAATTTAACAAAGTAGCTATCATTATTATTCTCATCAAGTGTAGGAGGCATAGTATAATCACAACAAAATTTACTCTCCATAGTAGGTGGCACCAAAAGACCACTATCATTATAATCATCATAAATAGGAGGCAAAGTATCATCAAAGTAAATTTCCTCCTCAATGCTTGGGGGACTAAAAATATCATGCTCATCAAAACCAGCTTCCCCAAGCTTAGAATTTTCCATATCATTAGCAACAATGGTATTCAAAGTATTCATGCTAATATGTTCCATGGGTTTTTTAATTTTCGGATCAAACCATCCATGTCTTAACTCAGGAAATAGAACAAGAAGCTCATTTTTGTCCATTATGCCAAACTAGTGTAAACAAGAAACAAAAAGATGCAATTGCAGGATCAAAAGGAAATAGCTTCGAGTACTTACAACGGCGAAAATATCTTAGTAGCCGAGATCCGGAGTGTGAGTACCTTTTACCTTTCCTCCCCGGCAACGGCGCCAGAAAATAGCTTGATGTCTACGGGAGCTTCTATTCTTGTAGACAGTGTTGGGCCTCCAAGAGCAGAGGTTTCTAGAACAGCAGCAAGTTTCCCTTAAGTGGATCACCCAAGGTTTATCGATCTCAGGGAGGAAGAGGTCAAAGATATCCCTCTCATGCAACCCTGCAACAACAAAGCAAGAAGTCTCTTGTGTCCCCAACACACCTAATAGGTGCACTAGTTCGGCGAAGAGATAGTGAAATACAGGTGGTATGAATAAGTATGAGCAAGTAGCAACGCATCGTAGTAACGCAGTAGAAACAAGTAAACAAGCAGCGATAGCGATACTTAGGAACAAGGCCTAGGGATCATACTTTCACTAGTGGACACTCTCAACATTGATCACATAACGTAATAGATAAATGCATACTCTACACTCTTGTTGGATGATGAACACATTGCGTAGGATTACACGAACCCTCAATGCCGGAGTTAACAAGCTCCACAATTCAATGTTCATATTTAAATAACCTTAGAGTGCATGAAAGATCAACATAACCAAATAGATCACATCAATACCGTCACAGTAATAGTTAACTTCACAATCTACAAGAGATCATGATCATAGCCTACGACAAGAACCACACGGTGCACACACTAGTCACCTTTACACCATGCCAGGAGGAATAGACTACTTTAATAACATCACTAGAGTAGCACATAGATGAATTGTGATACAAAACACATTGCAATCATAAAGAGATATAAATAAGCACTTCACTACGCCATTCAACAGTGAATAAGTATTCTGTGAAATATAGCCTAAGAGACCCACACGGTGCACACACTAGTCACCTTTACACACGTGGGACAAGGAGTCTCCGGAGATCACATAAGTAAAATTCACTTGACTAGCATAACGACATCTAGATTACAAGCATCATCATATGAATCTCAATCATGTAAGGCAGCTCATGAGATTATTGTATTGAAGTACATAGGAGAGAGATGAACCACATAGCTACCGGTACAGCCCCGAGCCTCGATGGAGAACTACTCCCTCCTCATGGGAGACAGCAGCGTTGATGGAGATGGCGGTGGTGCCGATGGAGGAGCCTTCGGGGGCACTTCCCGTCCCGGCGGCGTGCCGGAACGGAGACTCCTGTCCCCCGGATCTTGGCTTCGTGATGGCGGCGGCTCCGGAAGGTTTCTCGTACCGTGGCTTTTTCGTCTCGAGGTTTTAGGTCTGGGACCTTTATATAGGCGAAGAGGCGGCGTCAGAAGATCGAAGGGGCGACGACACCATAGGGCCGCGCGGCCAGGGGGTGGGCCGCGCCGGCCTATCATCTGGGGGCCCTGTGGCGCCCCTCTGGCGGCTCTCGGGTGTTTTGGATGCTTCCGGGCAAAATAGGGACCTGGGCGTTGATTTCGTCCAATTCCGAGAATATTTCCTTACTAGGATTTCGGAACCAAAAACAGCGAAAACGAGAACCGGCCCTTCGGCATCTCGTCAATAGGTTAGTTCCGGAAAACGCATAAATATGACATAAAGTATGCATAAAACATGTAGATATCATCAATAATGTGGCATGGAACATAAGAAATTATCGATACGTCGGAGACGTATCACCTCTATCCCTCTGGATCAGATGAAGTACCCGAGTACTTGTCCTCCTGGCACCCCGAAGAAACATTTCTTCGGGTTCAGCTTGATTTTATACCTGTCGAGATTGTCGAAGGTTTCCCGCAAATCGTCGATGAGAGTGGCGGCGTGCTTTGTCTTCACCACAATATCATCAATGTAGACTTCGATATTCCTTCCGATCTGCCTCCTAGACAGGCTTGCATACACCGCTGATAGGTTGCCCCTGCGTTTTTCAACCCGAAAGTCATGACGTTGTAGCAAAAAACGCTGTGCGGGGTGAGTGAATGCGGTCAACTCTTGGTCCTCCTTCTTGAGCTTGATCTGGTTGTACCCGGAGTATGCATCGAGGAAAGAGAGACGATCACATCCTGATGCGGAGTCGACTATCTGATCGATACGAGGCAGTGGGAAGTGATCCTTAGGGCAATGCTTGTTGAGGCTTGTGTAATCGATACACATGCGAAGAGCGGTTGTGCCTTTCTTCGGTACCAGGACTGGATTGGCCACCCACTCGGCTTCCTTGAGCTCCCGAATGAATCCGGCCTTGCGGAGCCGACTAACCTCTTCGCCAATTGCTTTTCTCTTCGGCTCAGAAAACCGGTGCATCGACTGTTGTACTGGTTTGGCTTTTGGGTTAACATTGAGGGCGTGCTTAGCGAGTTCCCTGGGAATACCTGGCATGTCGGATGGTTCCCATGCAAATATTTCCCAGCGCTCACGGAGGAACTCGATGAGCGCGCTTTCCTATGCGACAGTGAAATCTGCCGATGTATTGACTGTCTTCTTCGGGTCAGAGGGATGCACCTGCTGCTTCTTTGCTTCCTTCGCGATGTCAAACTCATCGGATCTTACGTTTCGATTATCGGCTGGTGGCTTCGTGTGGTCTGTGATGGCATCGACTGCATTAAGTTCTTCCCTAGCCCCGAACTTCGAGGCGATCTTTTGGAAATCCCTGTCGCAGTTGTCTGAGCGGGAGAAGCTTCCATGGATGGTTATTGTTGTCCCATTATTGCCCGGCATCTTCATCTTCAGATACGCGTAATGGGGTACCGCCATGAATTTGGCGAACGCAGGTCTGCCGAGGATGGCATGGTACTGAGATTCCCAATCAACCACTTGAAACTCGATTTTCTCCTTTCTGAAGTTGCTAGGTGTGCCGAAAACTACGTCCAGTGATATTTTGCCAAGGGAACAGGCGGGTCGAGTAGGTATGATGCCGTGGAATCCTGTGTTGGACTCTCTTAGCATGTCGACTGTTAGGCCCGTTGCTTTCATTGTGCTGGCGAATAACAGATTTAGACCGCTTCCTCCATCTATGAATACCTTGCTCATATTGTATCCTCCGATCTGTGCTTCAAGGACTAGGGCTGCGTGACCAGGCCTTGGAACAGCCTTCGGGTGGTCTGCCTTGCTAAAAGATATGCTTTGGTCTGACCAGTCGATGTATTCGGGTATGTCGACCATGGCAACTTCCGCGTATTTTACTTCCCGTGAAAACTTCTTGACCTCTCTCTTTGAAAAGCTGGTTTTATGGATCATGCTGACCTGACCGCGAGATTCTGGAAACACCTCGGTTGGTGCGTACTTGTCTCCTCCTGCTGGTATGTATGGCTCTGGTATATATGGTTCTGGCGGATAACTGTAGGACGCCGCTCTTCTCTCCATCGTATGGACTCTTGCCATGGCTTCAGCTCTAAGATCGTCGCAGAACTGCCGAATTTCGAGGAACTGCCGACAATTTCTGAGCAAATGACTGAATTTTTCAAGGCCATCCTTTGGATCGATGTAAGAGTGTAGATAAAACGGTGCTTCAAGTTGCTCCATAGCCGATAGGTAAGGTGTGCGAAGGCGATTCTTGTTCGATTGCGTGATGTGGCATCCTCGTTCATACTATCGGGGCGAGTCGCGATTTGCTCTTCTTCCTCACGACGTGAGTCCCTTCGTCTTTTCCTTTGCTCCTCTACGGCGCCAAAGCTGCTTCGGCTGCCCTCTCCCGCGCTCTTGGATAGGACTGCCAAGGCCGCTGCTGGCGTGATATCTTGTGGAACCGAAGTTCCTGGGCTTGATGCGTTTGAACTAGGAGGGGCGAAGAAACCCTCTGGAATCGATGATGAAGTGAACACCACCGAAAGTAGTATCCATGTTGCCGCGTGATTCTGCAGAGATCGGATGCGACGCCTCGGTGTGCGGTATGAATTCAAAGGACCCGCAGCAAACTGAATCTTTCGGATCTGATGGCATTGGTGACTCTAGCACGAACGTTGCAGACGTAACCGGTACTGTCGATGACCTGCCTTGTGCTGACAGTCTTCCCACAGACGGCGCCAATTGTCGAGGGTACTCCTCGGCAATGCCCTCCGATTGGGGCTTAGGGTTGATGGAATCCTGTAGGCTGACACGAGGCATGAGGGGACCCCGAACTAGCTGTCCGAAATACCCTGTTATGTATACAGTTCACGATCCCATGATCAGTGCGCCGTGAACACATAACCGAACTGATATCAAATTACATCATCCTTTACAAAACGGAATAAGAAAATTACAATAGGTCACATAACCAATCTTTACATAATGGCCTCGAAGGGCCTAATCTAATCATCAGAGTAGCGAAATCACTTCAACGAGCGTAGAGCCCAAGTCATCTGCCTTAACCCTACGAGCAATCGAGCGGGAAGACGTTCCTAGCTCGCATAGACGTCTTCAACTCCTTCTTCATCCGTCGAAGTCCTCCGAGTCTGGCCAAGTAAATAGCCGGGGACAAAGCCGTGAGTACATTTGAATTGTACTCGCAAACCATCAAGAAGGTGATAACAATTCTAACTAAAGAAGGCAAGAGAGGAAGAATAGTTTCTCTTGTGGATATAGCATGTAGAAGAGAAGAGATGTTTTTGGTGGAGATAGCATCCCAACTTCTCGATTGAAGGGGACACTTCAAGAATTTATCTAAGACATCTCTGTATCTCTATTGAAGAAGATACTTCAAAAGAGTTCTACAACATAAAACACTAGGGAGGGGGTAACCCAATTTTGTTTCCTTTCCGACCATCTCCATATGGTCAACCAAACCATTCCCGTACCCTTCCGGTACTCCGAAAACAAGTTCCTTTCTTTCATTTTCCAAACAATTTTTTTTGTAAACCAAAAACTCATCAGGCTAAGCAACAGCCATTCCAACCGTCCATGACCGCGGACACGGCTATTCGAATAGATTTGACTCTGCAGAGTTTGCACACTTTCCCCACAAGATCCGCGAGTTCATCATGTGGGCATCATCCCCGCATATCAACTATGCCATGACAAAAACTCGGACATAGCCTTTCGCCTATTCGTCTTAGCACGGGATCCTACCCTATGGAGTATGTACCTCCCCGGCACCGTGGCAGCTCACCTCACTTTGAGCGTGGCTCCACCGCCAAGCCGGGAGACCCATAGTGTCTTCCGGACGGGTCAGCCCCGAAGGCCTCCCGTTATACTATTGTCTCCACCAACGACAATCCGGATTCAGGGGTAACCTTACCCTTATATAGTTGTGCGGTGTCCCATGTTAAGAAGAACAAACTACGAGCTAAGCCCCGTCCCACTCCGGGGTAATGTGGTTGCGCGGGTTAATTGTCACGGGTGAATACTTAGGCGCCAAAGTTTTCGAAAACAAGATTTTCTTTTCAACCATCTTTGCCAAGATCCTTTCCTTTCATAAACACACGCTTGGGTAAGTCCAACTCACCCAAGGTTTTCAAAAATTCTTTTCAACAAGGTATTTTTCCAAGGGGGTTCCCAACCTATAGTTTTATGAAGGAACTAAGAGTCACAATGACATGATGCTAACCATCATACCACTAAGGGGATGATAATTGAGGTGTTAAGGGGATCATACATACTTAGGATAAGCATGTATAGGGACAACATAATTAAGATGATTCAAACAAGGGTCATGATGTTAATCATCATACCACTAAGAAGATGACAACATGGATATGGTCAGGGGGGCATACATGCTTAGGGTAAGCATGCATAACATCAACAAGGGGGTTCACATACTTGGGAGCAAGTATGTAAAGCATCAACAAGGGGTTCAACATACTTTGGGAATAAGTATGCATAGAGTAGAGGACCAAAAATCACACAAGATACAAGGAACCAAGTATATAATGGAGCAATGAGCACAACAAGAAGGATAAATAGCAAGAGATCAAAAGATGGCTTGCCTTGGTTGGCTTATTTGTCCCTGGACTTCTTCCAACTCTTCAAATAAGAATTCCAACAATATAAATAAGATCCTCGTCCGATTCCACTTCTTCTTCTTCTCCAGAATTATTCGCATCTATCGTCAGAAAATATAAAAGGAACACAATCAACAAAACAAACATGCAACAATCAGAAGCTAACCACTCAACTAAGGGCTAACATACTAAGGACTTAAAGATACCACAAAACAACTTTAAGAGTTTTAATTTAGAAAACCCAATTTATTCACCTAATAATGGCATGCGAGCCTCACAAAATAGCAATTGCCTCTCTTGGTTATCACCAAGGCATAAGTCAATATCCCTTGGTAGATAACACCACCAAGGAGACAAGTGCATTGGTTTTATATAAAAAGCATCCATCTTTTATTTTCAAACATTTTTGGAAAGGCACACATTATTTTTCCTATTTTATTTTGCTCGCACAAATACCACCCAATACTAGGAAGTAAACAATATGCCAAACCATTTTGAAAATTAAGAAAAACAACAAAGCTTGGCTTAATCTTGAGAGGTTTTGTTGGAAAGAATAAAACATAGGTTGGCTACTTTTTAAACAAAGTGATGGCAAGGGTTTGAATAACTCAAAGAGATTTCAAATTCAACGTTGCATGTGACACACATATACTTGCAAACAGAGACAAAATTTCTTGAACAGAGACTAACAACGTTTTTCCTAGATGGCCAGTGACAAAACAAGGTCAACACAATTGGATTCATCCAAAAATATTAATCCTACAATTTTAGAAATTACAAACACTAAACATAATACAATGATCAAGATTAATTCACCGAAAATTGTACAAAAATCCTAAAAATATGGGACCAGTGGCATTGGAAAGGTATTGAAATTTGTGATCCAATGCAATTGGTTTCACTCGATTTGGATGAGTAGAACTCTAGTTATTCACGATACAAGTTCTCTGGTTTTAACACAATAAACAGGAGTGCAAAATTTTAAAAGAATTAAATGGGCGGGAAAGCCTGGGCCGGGCGGATTTGAATAGTGGGCCGGCCCAGTAGGGTTTGCAGGTGGCGTTTTGGGAAAAAGAAAACAAAAGAAGAAAAAGGGAAGGGAGAGGGGCCCGGGGCGGGGCCCATGTGCATGGCCAGCATGGCCACTTGGGCCATGCAGCCCTTTAGATGGCGATCGGGTGGCTCGGGGCCATCTCCTTCCCACGACACGCACGCATGCGTGCGGTGGACGGGAAAACAGCGGGCGGCGGAGGGCTTACCGAGGGCGGCGGCGGTCGACGGCGAGTGCTGGGCGGAGTGGCGGCACGTCGGGGGCGTCCAGGGCGCATCCAGGGGCGAGCTCGGTGGCAGCCTTCTCTTACCACTTCAGCTCCTCCTGGCGACGCCCTCCTCGCAGCGACTCCCGGTCCGGCGACGTTGACGACCAACTCCGGCGAACCTGGGCGGCGTAAAGCAGGCAGTTAAGGATAGAAAAGGTAGGAGAGGGTTTGGAACAGAGAGAGAGCGACGGGAACGACGGAGGCGACGTCCACTTCGCCCGTTCCTCATGGTGACCACGGCAGTGGTGACCTCGCCGGTGTGCAGCAGCAAGGGGGCACCCTGGGTGCGTGCTGCGGGTGTTCTGGGGTGGAAACGGAGAGGTGTGAGAGGGTGGAGAGTGGGAAGGGGTGAGAGGGCTCCGGTGCCCTTTTTATACCCGAACGCCCCGGCGTATGGTGAGTGTGGTGCACGCGGTGGTGGGCGCGCGAGCTTAGGCGTGATCGAGCAGCTGGGTGTAGGCATCATGAAAGGCATCCTGAGTAGGATCTAGGGCAGCTGAAAATCCGGGGATACGCGTGCTGAAACGGCCACGTAGAGGTGGTTTCCGAGGCTGCACGCGGATGTTCGATGCGAATCAATTGATGGAACGAGGATTAGGGAGGGATCTAGGGTGCTGGATACGGTCAAGATACGGTGCCTTATGGGCTTAATAAAGTGGAGAAGGCTGAGACGGCTAGGTTGCTTGGGAACGCACGAGCACGTCCAGAGCAGGGTGACCACGTTGATGGCGAGCATGGGAGAGGCTCTTGCGGGGTAGGGCTGGCCTTGGGAGCATGCACGTTGAGTAGAGGGACGCCAGGGCATCATCATGGCGCAGCCTCGGGGCCTGGGGTGCTTGCTGCCGTGCTGACCAAGATGGAGGTGACCACTAGGTTGGCATGCTAGAGTGGGAGGATGGGGGGCCTTGGGGCACGGGGGAGAAGCACAGAGGGACTCCAGGGATCAAGATAGACGTGCTAGACATGGTTAGAGTGCAAGGGTGCAGGTATAGAGTCCCTTGTCCAAGGTTTATGCCATTCAATGGCATTGGGAAGGAGAAGGAGGGCAATGATGGTGGAGGGGTATAGGGCTCATCTAGGGTTGCAGGTTGGAGAGGTAGGGATGCAGGTTTTTGTGTCTTCCCAAGGTGGAGCAAGGTAGATAGTGAGGTAGGGGAGTGAGAGAGAGAGAATCGGGTCACATGCACAAATTCATGAGCATGGCCGGCTCTCCTCTTGTGTCAAGCCTAGAGGGTTATGCACATTGTCCAAATGGATAGTGCAAGATGACAAGGTGATGAGATGGATGATCCAAGGTCTAGAGAGATGGATATGGAATTAGCAATTCCAAGGATAATATGGTGACATAAATTATTAATTCAAGAGGTAAAGGTGATGATGGTAAGGAATAGAGGAGGGAGATGTGTGTGATGCAAAGAGGATGTCATGTCAAATGGAATTTATTTGGTAAAGGTGTAGATTACCTAAGGAGAGTATGGCCATAATTGAAGAAATATTATTTGAACTTGTATTTGAAAAACTTTGATAATAACTAGAAGAAAATTTGAATTAAGAAGGCTCAAAATACCGAGCTAGCCAAAGTATATTTTTCTCATACTTAAGATAAACAAGATAATGAAAGAATTGGCATAAGTGCCATAAACAAGCATTTTGGTAAAAGAAAAGAAAATAAGGTGAAAACAAACTATGGAAACATTTTTTTGGGTTGAAAAGGGATGATATAAAATACCACCCACGTTTCCTCTTTTATAAAGATTTGAAAAGCTTTGATAAAACTAGGATTAGTTTTGTAGTGAAAATAGAGAAGAGTCTTAAATAGGATTTTTGGTAAATAAAATATTTTTGGAGAAGTGATCTCAAGGGTAGAGGTTGGATAAATAAAGTACCCATCATTCTACTCTTGGTTTTTGTGAAGATTAAACTTGGATATAAGAAAAACAAGAGACAAAATAGGATGAAGTGATCTAGTGCTGAAATAGTGGATAGGGTGCAAGATCAAGTGATAAAAAGAAGTGTGGGGGTAGATTGGGACATGCAAGACGTGGAAGTTGTAGAGGGTGTTGCATAGATGAGATCCATGCATTGAGGTCGCTAATAACAGTTGAGGGTGCTTAAGTAACAACTGCCAAAGTTTGCACATTTTAAGCCTGCCAAAACATCTTATTGACTTGGCTTCAAAATCATCAAGGATAAGTCGGTGTATGAGTGATCTGGTAGAAAGCAAGGACATGGTTGGGATGTTCTCATGACAACGTAGGTCTAGGGCCAAGTGCATTGCCTTAGATAGCAAGGGGTAGCTTAATCCAGAGGTTCCAAAACTGATCCTGATAACAGTTTTAGGACTTAGCCAAAAATTGTGATGTTGGAGGGGTTTTGACTAGGGTATAAGAGAAGGATGTATTAAGGGGTAGATGACCCCAAGTTTTGAATCAAGGATGGTTTGAGCTAGATTATACCACAAAGAGGAATTCTAAGTAGGCACACTCATGTTGCCATAATTGGAAGGGTTTGATGTAGTAAGAAGGAAAACAATTTTTCCTAAACCACACATTTGTTTTAATAGGTGAGTTGCTTGTCACACCACTAGAGGTGTTGTTCTTTGAGGTAGCTCAAGACAAAAATCAACAATCAAATCAAGACAATTCATCCAATTAGTCTTAAGAAAAAGTTTTTGTTCCCCCTAATTTTTGCACTAAGGACAATTAAACAAAGTTGCAAAAGTTGGGGTGTTACAGTTCTTCCACCCTTAAAATAATCTCGTCCCGAGATTACTAAGCGTAGAACAAGAGGGGTTGTAAAGTTTCACTAAAGTTAGACTCCATTCTTCTGTAGATGTGCCGTTGTCGAGAAGGTTGTTGCTTCATCTTCTGGGAGACATGATGGATTCCTGCCGATGGCGAGCTTCATGAAGAGGTTGACTACTCCATGTAGGTGTTAGATCTGTAGCTTCTAAGCGATCCTAGCGGGGGTTCAAGATTCCGGGAGAGTTAGTGCACTCCAGCGGTGCTTTAGCAGGGTTGAAAACTTTTTAGAGTTAACTTTAAATTTTTGTGGAAGACGAAGTCTTCCACCCTTAAAATTGTTCATAGAGGGGTTTATAAACTCTAAGCTTTGGCTACGGGTCTTGTCGGTGCTTTCGAAGAAGTGATCTTTCTCTCGTCTTGAGTTGAAGCATCTTCAGGGAGCGAGGTGCAATCCACAGCTTCAAGGGGAGTTAGTGCATCCCAAGTTTCCAACGGTGTTTTAGAAAGGTTTAAAATTTTAGGGTCAGCTCCAATTTTGTTAGTGGAAGACGAAGTCTTCCACCCTTAAAATTTTTCGTCGGGTTTTTCGAAAAACTCAGAGCTTCTGCCTTGTAGTCTTGTCTGGGGCTTCAGAAGAAGTCATCGATCTTCCGTAATCAGTTGAAGGATCTTCATGGGCGACGTGTAGACCACAACTTCAAGAGGCACTCACGGTGTTTACTAAACCATATAACGCGCGGTAAGTTAGTAAGTTGATGAAGCGCCTGGTTGTTGTCCATATGAAGCATCATCAAAGGTCGTCGGAGACAATCTTCAGCTTGAGGGTCGGTGCTGACTTTTACTAGTTAAGAAGTGAGCGGTTAAATTACACCTATTCTTGAGTCTTGAGGTATCTTCGTGAGCTTTACTTTGACGCTATTGTCCTCTCAGCTTGTTAGACGGTGTGTTAGAGGGTAGTTTCAAAAAGTTATACTTGAAGTTAGCGCGATTATACTCCAAGGTTAGACAAAGTTAGTATTTTATCGACGAGGTTGGTGAGGTGAAAACATATTAGGGAGGCTTTCTAAGCTAGGTTATCACACCAAGAGTGTTTTTCAAACTGAAACACCAAAACAATCATACACACAACAAACAGATAAAAACACTCAAGGCAGCATACTAGGAAACAACAAGCAATCATCACACCAGACAAGGTACTCTAAGCATCTAGGGATGCCTAATACGCAGGGGTAACTCAATCAAAGCGATTGAGTTTGTCCTATCCATCCTATTGGTTTGGGGCTGGTCACATATGTTGGCGTCTTCAGCTTGTTGACATCGTCTTCAACAAGGATTCTCGAAGCAGAGGGTGGTGATGCGGCCTGGTGTTGAGTCGTCGATGTTGAGGTAGAGGATAAAACTGTGTAGTCTTCTTGCTCAACATCCCAGGGACATGAGGTCTTCGAAGGGGTAGCTGTTGAGGTGCTCCTGAAGCCGAGATATTCTCGTGGCTGGCCTAAAAATTACTAGTCAAGAATTGAGGACTCGATCCCTGGCGACTGCAAAAGTGCAAGTCCACGGAGAAACAAGGTCAGCTCCTTGACACACTTTGGTGACAACCAAAGACATGATCTTATTATTCTTTTATGTGCACACTAAGTCGGCCTCCAATCTTCAATAGGCTGTCGTTGGAGATTCATGAGTCTTCCGAGGGATTGATGTATCTTTGAGTTCGAGTCTCCGGTCCGAGTTGGGGACATTGTCCAACATGTAGGTTTGAAGTGGGTGAGACAATAGAGTAAGAATTTTCAAACACTTCTATAAAGCGGAGAGATAAGAATTTAGAAGTTTTGAAGAAACAAGAGGAGTAGAAGCTATGCTTCCGACTAAAGAAAGAATTTGTTTGGTAAATAGTTTTGCCCAAGTACTTGTTTCCTAACTAACGTCCATGCTAACTAAGGTCTCCTACGGTCGGGATAGCTCGATACCAGCTCCGAGGGGACCCCGAACTAGCTGTCCGAAATACCCTCGTTATGTATACGAGTTCACGATCCCATGATCGGTGCGCCGTGAACACATAACCGAACTGATATCAAATTACATCATCCTTTACAAAACGGAATAAGAAAATTACAATAGGTCACATAACCAATCTTTACATAATGGCCTCGAAGGGCCTAATCTAATCATCAGAGTAGCGAAATCACTTCAGCAGCGTAGAGCCCAAGTCATCTGCCTTAACCCTACAGGCAACTGACTGGGAAGATGTTCCTAGCTCGCATAGACGTCTTCAACTCCTTCTTCATCTGTCGAAGTCCTCCAGGTCTGGCCAAGTAAATAGCCAGGGACAAAGCCGTGAGTACATTTGAATTGTACTCGCAAACCATCAAGAAGGTGATAACAATTCTAACTAAAGAAGGCAAGAGAGGAAGAATACTTTCTCTTGTGGATATAGCATGTAGAAGAGAAGAGATGTTTTTGGTGGAGATAGCATCCCAACTTCTCGATTGAAGGGGACACTTCAAGAATTTATCTAAGACATCTCTGTATCTCTATTGAAGAAGATACTTCAAAAGAGTTCTACAACATAAAACACTAGGGAGGGGGTAACCCAATTTTGTTTCCTTCCGACCATCTCCATATGGTCAACCAAACCATTCCCGTACCCTTCCGGTACTCCGAAAACAAGTTCCTTTCTTTCATTTTCCAAACAATTTTTTTGTAAACCAAAAACTCATCAGGCTAAGCAACAGCCATTCCAACCGTCCATGACCGCGGACACGGCTATTCGAATAGATTTGACTCTGCAGAGTTTGCACACTTTCCCCACAAGATCCGCGAGTTCATCATGTGGGCATCATCCCCGCATATCAACTATGCCATGACAAAAACTCGGACATAGCCTTTCGCCTATTCGTCTTAGCACGGGATCCTACCCTATGGAGTATGTACCTCCCCGGCACCGTGGCAGCTCACCTCACTTTGAGCGTGGCTCCACCGCCAAGCCGAGGAGACCCATAGTGTCTTCCGGACGGGTCAGCCCCGAAGGCCTCCCGTTATACTATTGTCTCCACCAACGACAATCCGGATTCAGGGGTAACCTTACCCTTATATAGTTGTGCGGTGTCCCATGTTAAGAAGAACAAACTACGAGCTAAGCCCCGTCCCACTCCTGGGGTAATGTGGTTGCGCGGGTTAATTGTCACGGGTGAATACTTAGGCGCCAAAGTTTTCGAAAACAAGATTTTCTTTTCAACCATCTTTGCCAAGATCCTTTCCTTTCATAAACACACGCTTGGGTAAGTCCAACTCACCCAAGGTTTTCAAAAATTCTTTTCAACAAGGTATTTTTCCAAGGGGGTTCCCAACCTATAGTTTTATGAAGGAACTAAGAGTCACAATGACATGATGCTAACCATCATACCACTAAGGGGATGATAATTGAGGTGTTAAGGGGATCATACATACTTAGGATAAGCATGTATAGGGACAACATAATTAAGATGATTCAAACAAGGGTCATGATGTTAATCATCATACCACTAAGAAGATGACAACATGGATATGGTCAGGGGGGCATACATGCTTAGGGTAAGCATGCATAACATCAACAAGGGGGTTCACATACTTGGGAGCAAGTATGTAAAGCATCAACAAGGGGTTCAACATACTTTGGGAATAAGTATGCATAGAGTAGAGGACCAAAAATCACACAAGATACAAGGAACCAAGTATATAATGGAGCAATGAGCACAACAAGAAGGATAAATAGCAAGAGATCAAAAGATGGCTTGCCTTGGTTGGCTTATTTGTCCCTGGACTTCTTCCAACTCTTCAAATAAGAATTCCAACAATATAAATAAGATCCTCGTCCGATTCCACTTCTTCTTCTTCTCAAGAATTATTCGCATCTATCGTCGGAAAATATAAAAGGAACACAATCAACAAAACAAACATGCAACAATCAGAAGCTAACCACTCAACTAAGGGCTAACATACTAAGGACTTAAAGATACCACAAAACAACTTTAAGAGTTTTAATTTAGAAAACCCAATTTATTCACCTAATAATGGCATGCGAGCCTCACAAAATAGCAATTGCCTCTCTTGGTTATCACCAAGGCATAAGTCAATATCCCTTGGTAGATAACACCACCAAGGAGACAAGTGCATTGGTTTTATATAAAAAGCATCCATCTTTTATTTTCAAACATTTTTGGAAAGGCACACATTATTTTTCCTATTTTATTTTGCTCGCACAAATACCACCCAATACTAGGAAGTAAACAATATGCCAAACCATTTTGAAAATTAAGAAAAACAACAAAGCTTGGCTTAATCTTGAGAGGTTTTGTTGGAAAGAATAAAACATAGGTTGGCTACTTTTTAAACAAAGTGATGGCAAGGGTTTGAATAACTCAAAGAGATTTCAAATTCAACGTTGCATGTGACACACATATACTTGCAAACAGAGACAAAATTTCTTGAACAGAGACTAACAACGTTTTTCCTAGATGGCCAGTGACAAAACAAGGTCAACACAATTGGATTCATCCAAAAATATTAATCCTACAATTTTAGAAATTACAAACACTAAACATAATACAATGATCAAGATTAATTCACCGAAAATTGTACAAAAATCCTAAAAATATGGGACCAGTGGCATTGGAAAGGTATTGAAATTTATGATCTAATGCAATTGGTTTCACTCGATTTGGGTGAGTAGAACTCTAGTTATTCACGATACAAGTTCTCCGGTTTTAACACAATAAACGGGAGTGCAAAATTTTAAAAGAATTAAATGGGCGGGAAAGCCCGGGCCGGGCGGATTTGAATAGTGGGCCGGCCCAGGGAGGGTTTGCAGGTGGCGTTTTGGGAAAAAGAAAACAAAAGAAGAAAAAGGGAAGGGAGAGGGGCCCGGGGCGGGGCCCATGTGCATGGCCAGCATGGCCACTTGGGCCATGCAGCCCTTTAGATGGCGATCGGGTGGCTCGGGGCCATCTCCTTCCCACGACACGCACGCATGCGTGCGGTGGACGGGAAAACAGCGGGCGGCGGAGGGCTTACCGAGGGCGGCGGCGGTCGACGGCGAGTGCCGGGCGGAGTGGCGGCACGTCGGGGCGTCCGGGCGCATCCAGGGGCGAGCTCCGTGGCAGCCTTCTCTTACCACTTCAGCTCCTCCCCGGCGACGCCCTCCTCGCAGCGACTCCCGGTCCGGCGACGTTGACGACCAACTCCGGCGAACTCCGGGCGGCGTAAAGCGGGCGATTAAGGATAGAAAAGGTAGGAGAGGGTTTGGAACAGAGAGAGAGCGACGTGAACGACGGAGGCGACGTCCACTTCGCCCGTTCCTCATGGTGACCACGGCAGTGGTGACCTCGCCGGTGTGCAGCAGCAAGGGGGCACCCTGGGTGCGTGCTGCGGGTGTTCTGGGGTGGAAACGGAGAGGTGTGAGAGGGTGGAGAGTGGGAAGGGGTGAGAGGGCTCCGGTGCCCTTTTTATACCCGAACGCCCCGGCGTATGGTGAGCGTGGTGCACGCGGTGGTGGGCGCGCGAGCTTAGGCGTGATCGAGCAGCTGGGTGTAGGCATCATGAAAGGCATCCTGAGTAGGATCTAGGGCAGCTGAAAATCCGGGGATACGCGTGCTGAAACGGCCACAGAGAGGTGGTTTCCGAGGCTGCACGCAGATGTTCGATGCGAATCAATTGATGGAACGAGGATTAGGGAGGGATCTAGGGTGCTGGATACGGTCAAGATACGGTGCCTTATGGGCTTAATAAAGTGGAGAAGGCTGAGACGGCTAGGTTGCTTGGGAACGCACGAGCGCGTCCAGAGCAGGGTGACCACGTTGATGGCGAGCATGGGAGAGGCTCTTGCGGGGTAGGGCTGGCCTTGGGAGCATGCACGTTGAGTAGAGGGACGCCAGGGCATCATCATGGCGCAGCCTCGGGCCTCGGGGTGCTTGCTCGCCATGCTGACCAAGATGGAGGTGACCACTAGGTTGGCATGCTAGAGTGGGAGGATGGGGGGCCTTGGGGCACGGGGGAGAAGCACGGAGGGACTCTGAGGATCAAGATAGACGTGCTAGACATGGTTAGAGTGCAAGGGTGCAGGTATAGAGTCCCTTGTCCAAGGTTTATGCCATTCAATGGCATTGGGAAGGAGAAGGAGGGCAATGATGGTGGAGGGGTATAGGGCTCATCTAGGGTTGCAGGTTGGAGAGGTAGGGATGCAGGTTTTTGTGTCTTCCCAAGGTGGAGCAAGGTAGAGAGTGAGGTAGGGGAGTGAGAGAGAGAGAATCGGGTCACATGCACAAATTCATGAGCATGGCCGGCTCTCCTCTTGTGTCAAGCCTAGAGGGTTATGCACATTGTCCAAATGGATAGTGCAAGATGACAAGGTGATGAGATGGATGATCCAAGGTCTAGAGAGATGGATATGGAATTAGCAATTCCAAGGATAATATGGTGACATAAATTATTAATTCAAGAGGTAAAGGTGATGATGGTAAGGAATAGAGGAGGGAGATGTGTGTGATGCAAAGAGGATGTCATGTCAAATGGAATTTATTTGGTAAAGGTGTAGATTACCTAAGGAGAGTATGGCCATAATTGAAGAAATTTTATTTGAACTTGTATTTGAAAAACTTTGATAATAACTAGAAGAAAATTTGAATTAAGAAGGCTCAAAATACCGAGCTAGCCAAAGTATATTTTTCTCATACTTAAGATAAACAAGATAATGAAAGAATTGGCATAAGTGCCATAAACAAGCATTTTGGTAAAAGAAAAGAAAATAAGGTGAAAACAAACTATGGAAACATTTTTTGGGTTGAAAAGGGATGATATAAAATACCACCCACGTTTCCTCTTTTATAAAGATTTGAAAAGCTTTGATAAAACTAGGATTAGTTTTGTAGTGAAAATAGAGAAGAGTCTTAAATAGGATTTTTGGTAAATAAAATATTTTTGGAGAAGTGATCTCAAGGGTAGAGGTTGGATAAATAAAGTACCCATCATTCTACTCTTGGTTTTTGTGAAGATTAAACTTGGATATAAGAAAAACAAGAGACAAAATAGGATGAAGTGATCTAGTGCTGAAATAGTGGATAGGGTGCAAGATCAAGTGATAAAAAGAAGTGTGGGGGTAGATTGGGACATGCAAGACGTGGAAGTTGTAGAGGGTGTTGCATAGATGAGATCCATGCATTGAGGTCGCTAATAACAGTTGAGGGTGCTTAAGTAACAACTGCCAAAGTTTGCACATTTTAAGCCTGCCAAAACATCTTATTGACTTGGCTTCAAAATCATCAAGGATAAGTCGGTGTATGAGTGATCTGGTTCAAAGCAAGGACATGGTTGGGATGTTCTCATGACAACGTAGGTCTAGGGCCAAGTGCATTGCCTTAGATAGCAAGGGGTAGCTTAATCCAGAGGTTCCAAAACTGATCCTGATAACAGTTTTAGGACTTAGCCAAAAATTGTGATGTTGGAGGGGTTTTGACTAGGGTATAAGAGAAGGATGTATTAAGGGGTAGATGACCCCAAGTTTTGAATCAAGGATGGTTTGAGCTAGATTATACCACAAAGAGGAATTCTAAGTAGGCACACTCATGTTGCCATAATTGGAAGGGTTTGATGTAGTAAGAAGGAAAACAATTTTTCCTAAACCACACATTTGTTTTAATAGGTGAGTTGCTTGTCACACCACTAGAGGTGTTGTTCTTTGAGGTAGCTCAAGACAAAAATCAACAATCAAATCAAGACAATTCATCCAATTAGTCTTAAGAAAAAGTTTTTGTTCCCCCTAATTTTTGCACTAAGGACAATTAAACAAAGTTGCAAAAGTTGGGGTGTTACAAGACATCGGTTAATAGACAAGCGGGGAGAGCGATTTACCCAGGTTCGGGGCCCTCGATGAGGTAAAACCCTTACGTCCTGCCTGTCTGATTTTGATTATGAAAATATCGGGTTAGAATGGGGTGCCGAAGGTTTCGTCTGTGATCTCGTCGAGAGGCTAAGTGTTACGGCGACCTAGCTCTAGACTTATGGTGGCTAAAGTTGCTAAGATTGATTCTGTCCCTCGGCATCCCCTCTCCTGGCCATTATATAGGAGGCCAGGTCTCAATGGATCTGTCCGGGTACGACTAGGTTTACAAAAGACCTAGCTCTAAACTTTCCTTGTTCGGCTCCTCTCCATCTTGTTCTTCAAGGAATCTTCTCCAGCACCGCCCTAGTGGCCCACCTTGCCATCGGGTGTTTTCAAGGGCCTCCAGTTGGGCCGTATAGGATAGGGCAATGACAGTTACCCGAAGGGTAATGCCCACGTCAACTAGCATCACATTCAAGCTCAAAAGTCTTACTGAAATCAGAAAGTTGGAGTAATGGAGCATGTGTTAACTTATATTTCAGTATCATGAAGGCTTCTTGTTGTGCATCGCCCCACACAAAGGGCACATCCTTCTTTGTAAGCTCATTCAGCGGCGCAGCAATGGATCCAAAATCTTTCACAAAGCGCCTATAGAAACCAGCAAGGCCAAGAAAACTCCTCAGTTGCGTTACCGTCTTTGGCTGCGGCCAACTCTCAATTGCCTCAATCTTGGTTGGATCAACTTCAATACCCTGCGCTGTAACAACATAGCCGAGAAACGCAACTCGATTGGTGCAAAAGGTGCACTTCTCAAGATTACCATACAAACGTGCATCACGTAAAGCATTGAAAACAACACGTAAATGATCCAAATGATCCTCCAAATATATGATATAAATCAGAATATCATCAAAGTATACCACCACAAATCGTCCAATAAAAGCACGTAAAACTTCGTTAATCAGTCTCATGAAAGTACTAGGAGCATTAGCTAATCCAAAAGGCATTACTAACTGATGTCTACGGGTGCTTCTATTCTTGTAGACAGTGTTGGGCCTCCAAGAGCAGAGGTTTGTAGAACAGCTGCAAGTTTCCCTTAAGTGGATCACCCAAGGTTTATCGATCTCAGGGAGGAAGAGGACAAAGATATCCCTCTCATGCAACCCTGCAACCACAAAGCAAGAAGTCTCTTGTGTCCCCAACACACCTAATAGGTGCACTAGTTCGGCGAAGAGATAGTGAAATACAGGTGGTATGAATAAGTGCGAGCAAGTAGTAACGAGTGCCGTGAAAATAGCTTGCCGGGCGTGTAGTTGATGGTGGTAATATGGTAGCAAGTAGTAACATAGTAAAACAAGAAACAAGCAGCGATAGCGATATTTAGGAACAAGGCCTAGGGAATAGACTTTCACTAGTGGACACTCTCAACTTTGATCACATAACAGAATAGATAAATGCATACTCTACACTCTTGTTGGATGATGAACACATTGCGTAGGATTACACGAATCCTCAATGCCGGAGTTAACAAGCTCCACAATTCAATGTTCATATTTAAATAACCTTAGAGTGCAAGAAAGATCAACACGACTAAACCAAGTACTAACACAAGCATGCACACCGTCACCTTCACACTATGTAGGAGGAATAGATCACATCAATACTATCATAGCAATAGTTAACTTCACAATCTACAAGAGATCATGATCATAGCATACGCCAAGTACTAACACGGATGCACACACCGTCACCATTACACCGTGCAGGAGGAATGAAACTACTTTAATAACATCACTAGAGTAGCACATAGATAAATTGTGATACAAAACACATTGCAATCATAAAGAGATATAAATAAGCACTTCACTACGCCATTCATAACAAGTGAGTAAGTATTCTCGTGAAATATAGCCTAAGAGACCCACACGGTGCACACACCTGTCACCTTTACACACGTGGGACAAGGAGTCTCCGGGAGATCACATAAGTAAAACTCACTTGACTAGCACAATGACATCTAGATTACAAGCATCATCATATGAATCTCAATCATGTAAGGCAGCTCATGAGATTATTGTATTGAAGTACATAGGAGAGAGATGAACCACATAGCTACCGGTACAGCCCCGAGCCTCGATGGAGAACTACTCCCTCCTCATGGGAGCAGCAGCGGTGATGGAGATGGCGGTGGAGATGGCAGCGGTGTCGATGGAGAAGCCTTCCGGGGCACTTCCCCGCTCCGGCAGGGTGCCGGAACAGAGACTCCTGTCCCCCAGATCTTGGCTTCGCGATGGCGGCGGCTCTGGAAGGTTTCTGTGGGTTTCGTCGTCCGTAATAGGGTTTTCGCGACGGAGGCTTTAAATAGGCGGAAGGGCAGCCTCGGATGGGGCCTGGGGCCACCACACCATAGGGCGGCGCGGCCCCCCCTCTGGCCGCGTCAGGGTGTGGTGTGGGGCCCCCAGGGCTTCCCTCTCGCGGCTCTCGGGTGTTCTGGATGGTTCCGGGAAAAATAGGAACCTGGGTCTTGATTTCGTCCGATTCCGAGAATATTTCGTTACTAGGATTTCTGAAACCAAAAACAGCGAAAACGAGAACCGGCACTTCGGCATCTTGTCAATAGGTTAGTTCCGGAAAACGCATAAATATGACATATAATGTGCATAAAACATGTAGATATCATCAATAATGTGGCATGGAACATAAGAAATTATCGATACGTCGGAGACGTATCAGCATCCCCAAGCTTAGTTCTCGCTCGTCCCGAGCAGGTAAAACGATAACAAAGATAATTTCTGAAGTGACATGCCATCATAAACTTGATCATATTGTAAACATATGTAATGAATGCAGCGATCAAAACAATGGTAATGACATGAGTAAACAAATGAATCATATAGCAAAGACTTTTCATGAATAGTACTTTCAAGACAAGCATCAATAAGTCTTGCATAAGAGTTACTCATAAAGCAATAAATTCAAAGTAAAGACATTGAAACAACACAATGGAAGATAAAGTTTCAGCAGTTGCTTTCAACTTGTAACATGTATATCTCATGGATAGTTGTCAATGCAGAGTAATATAACAAGTGCAATATGCAAGTATGTAGGAATCAATGCACAGTTCACACAAGTGTTTGCTTCTTGAGGTGGAGAGAGATAGGTAAACTGACTCAACATAAAAGTAAAAAGAATGGTCCTTCAAAGAGGAAAGCATCGATTGCTATATTTGTGCTATAGCTTTTATTTTGAAAACATGAAACAATTTTGTCAACGGTAGTAATAAAGCATATGAGTTATGTAAATTATATCTTACAAGTTGCAAGTCTCATGCATAGTATACTAATAGTGCCCGCACCTTGTCCTAATTAGCTTGGACTACCGGATCATTGCAATGCACATGTTTTAACCAAGTGTCACAATGGGGTACCTCCATGCCGCCTGTACAAAGGTCTAAGGAGAAAGCTCGCATTTTGGATTTCTCGCTTTTGATTATTCTCAACTTAGACATCCATACCGGGACAACATGGACAACGGATAATGGACTCCTCTTTAATGCATAAGCATGTGGCAACAATTATTATTCTCATATGAGATTGAGGATATATGTGTCCAAAACTGAAACTTCCACCATGATTCATGGCTTTAGTTAGCGGCCCAATGTTCTTCTCTAACAATATGCATGCTCCAACCATTAAGGTGGTAGATCTCTCTTACTTCAGACAAGACGGACATGCATAGCACCTCACATGATATTCAATAAAGAATAGTTGATGGCGTCCCCAGAAGCATGGTTATCGCACAACAAGCAACTTAATAAGAGATAAAGTGCATAAGTACATATTCAATACCACAATAGTTTTTAAGCTATTTTGTCCCATGAGCTATATATTGTAAAAGGCGAATGATGGAAATCTAAAGGTAGCACTCAAGCAATTTACTTTGGAATGGCGGAGAAATACCATGTAGTAGGTAGGTATGGTGGACACAAATGGCATAGTGGTTGGCTCAAGGATTTGGGATGCATGAGAAGTATTCCCTCTCGATACAAGGTTTAGGCTAGCAAGGTTATTTGAAACAAACACAAGGATGAACGGTGCAGCAAAACTCACATAAAAGACATATTATAAACATTATAAGACTCTACACCGTCTTCCTTGTTGTTCAAAACTCAATACTAGAAATTATCTAGACTTTAGAGAGACCAAATATGCAAACCAAATTTTAGCATGCTCTATGTATTTCTTCATTAATGGGTGCAAAGTATATGATGCAAGAGCTTAAACATGAGCACAACAATTGCCAAGTATCAAATTATTCAAGACATTTTACCAATTACTACATGTAGCATTTTCCAATTCCAACCATATAACAATTTAACGAAGCAGTTTCAACATTCGCCATGAAAATTAAAGGCTAAGAACACATGTTTTCATACGAACCAGCGGAGCGTGTCTCTCTCCCACACAAGCATTTATTCAAACAAAAACAAAAACAAAAGCACACGAGACGCTCCAAGTAAAGTACATAAGATGTGGCCGAATAAAAATATAGTTTCAAGAGAAGGAACCCGATAATTTGTCGATGAAGAAGGGGATGCCTTGGGCATCCCCAAGCTTAGATGCTTGAGTCTTCTTGAAATATGCAGGGGTGAACCACCGGGGCATCCCCAAGCTTAGAGCTTTCACTCTCCTTGATCATATTGTATCATACTCCTCTCTTGATCCTTGAAAACTGCCTCCACACCAAACTCGAAACAACTCATTAGAGGGTTAGTGCATAATAAAAATTCACATGTTCAGAGGTGACACAATCATTCTTAAAACTTCTGGACATTGCATAAAGCTACTGGACATTAATGGATCAAATAAATTCATCCAACATAGCAAAAGAGGCAATGCGAAATAAAAGGCAGAATCTGTCAAAACAGAACAGTCCATAAAGATGGATTTTATTAGGCCACCAGACTTGCTCAAATGAAAATGCCCAAATTGAATGAAAGTTGCGTACATATCTGGGGATCATGCACGTAAATTGGCTTAATTTTCTGAGCTACCTACAGGGAGGTAGACCCAGATTCGTGACAGCAAAGAAATCTGGAACTGCGCAGTAATCCAAATCTAGTATCAACCTTTCTATCAACAACTTTACTTGGCACAACAAAACACAAAACTAAGATAAGGAGGGGTTACTACAGTAGTAAACAACTTCCAAGACACAAATATAAAACAAAGTACTGTAGCAAAATAACACATGGGTTATCTCCCAAGAAGTTCTTTCTTTATAGCCGTTAAGATGGGCTCAGCAGTTTTAATGATGCACTCGCAAGAAATAGTAGTTGAAGCAAAAGAGAGCATCAAAAGGCAAATTCAAAACACATTTAAGTCTAACATGCTTCCTATGCATAGGAATCTTGTAAATAAACAAGTTCAAGAAGCATAATGCAACAAGCATAGAAAAACTAGACAAGCTCAACTTCAAGATTTTAAGCATATAGAGAGGTGTTTTAGTAACATGAAGATTTCTACCACCATATTTTCCTCTCTCATAATAACTTTCAGTAGTGTCATGAGAAAACTCAACAATATAACCATCACATAAAGCTTTCTTATCATGAGTCTCATGCATAAAATTATTACTCTCCACATAAGCATAATCAATTTTATTAGTAATAGCGGGAGCAAATTCAACAAAGTAGCTATCATTATTATTCTCTTCAAGTGTAGGAGGCATAGTATAATCACAATAAAATTTACTCTCCATAGTAGGTTGTACCAAAAGACCACTATTATAATCATCATAAATAGGAGGCAAAGTATCATCAAAGAAAATTTTCTCCTCAATGCTTGGGGGACTAAAAAGATCATGAAAACCAGCTTCCCCAAGCTTAGAACTTTCTACATTATTATCAACAATGGTGTTCAAAGCGTTCATACTAATATTACTACCAGCATGCAAATAAGATTCCATAGGTTTTTTAATTTTCGCATCAAATAATCCATGTTTTAAATCAGGAAATAGAATAAGAAGCTCATTGTTGTCCATTATGCCAAACTAGTGTAAACAAGAAACAAAAAGATGCAATTGCAGGATCTAAAGGAAATAGCTTCGAGCACAAACACAATGGTGCCGGAAAAGTACTCGTTACTCGGAACCGGAGTATGAGTGCCTTTTTACCTTTCCTCCCCAGCAACGGCGCCAGAAAAGTGCTTGATGTCTACGGGTGCTTCTATTCTTGTAGACAGTGTTGGGCCTCCAAGAGCAGAGGTTTGTAGAACAGCAGCAAGTTTCCCTTAAGTGGATCACCCAAGGTTTATCGATCTCAGGGAGGAAGAGGTCAAAGATGTAACATCCCAAATTTCAAATAAAGGAAGAAGAACAATTTCAATTATCCAAAATTTAGAACCAACAAAAACTTTTACTTGCATATAGTACCCTGCATAGGACTTGTGCATTTTGAGTGCTATGCCATGATGTTTGTTACTTTGTGTTTGTGATGAACTCTAAAACCCTAGAGTGATCAAGTGATCATCATAGTTTAAATACCTCCAAAAAGAGAAAGAAATCAAATATCACAAAAACCCTAAAAACCCTAATATAAGGTCTATGTCATTTTTGGTAAATCTGATCTTAGACCCATTTGATCTTCACCAATAATTGTGTTATGATATTAAAGAGTGAATACAACTTTGAGAATCAAGGATTTACTTTTCAAACCATTTTCAAAATTGAAAACATGATCACATATGATCATGGTCATTTCTGACTTTTCTAGTCTGGTACTGTTATCACCAAGATTTGACCGAGTCAGAGGTGGGCCGCAGTCAAGATGGGCTTAAGGAAATATACGTGGAGAATTATATGAATCGGCCTGTTGGGCTTAATTGCCCGTGTATCTGTAACATATTAGATCTATTTTAGTTTAGAGATAGAATCTTAGTCGTGCACGGTTTAGTGCATGCCCACATTAGAAAGTCCCCTGGACTATAAATATGTACCTAGGGTTTATGGAATAAACAACAACTCACGTTCAACCCCAAAAACAAACCAATCTCGGCGCATCGCCAACTCCTTCGTCTCGAGGGTTTCTATCAGGTAAGCGACATGCTGCCTAGATCGCATCTTGCGATCTAGGCAGCACAAAGCCCCACGTTGTTCATGCGTTGCTCGTACTGAAGCGTTTTTGATGGCGAGCAACGTAGTTATCATTAGATGTGTTAGGGTTAGCATTGTTCTTCGTTTAAGCATGCTTACGTAGTGCAACCCTTGCATATCTAGCCGCCCTCACGCCTATCTCAGGTGTGGGGGCGGCACCCCGCTTGATCATTATTTAGTAGATCTGATCCGTTATGATTGCTCCTTGTTTCTACAAGGATTAGTTTAATATCTGCAATAGTTAGGCCTTACAAAGGGGGGGAGGATCCGGTGGCACGTAGGGTGGCGTTCGCAAGTCCTAAACGTGATGTTCCTAGGATCAACTTCATGTTGGTTTTCTGGCCTTGTTTAGGATCGGCTTACGAGCACCGTGCGTGGCCGCAAGGCCTAACTCTGGAGTAGGATGATCCGATTATGCGGTGAAAACCCTAAATCGTCGTAGATCTCATTAGCTTCATCTTGATCAAGCAGGACCACCAAGTATTCGTGCACCCCGTACGGATCATGGGTGGATCGGCTCTTTGAGCCGATTCACGAGGATAACTCGAGAGCCGATCGAGGCTCGTATTTAACGTTTACATGTATGCCCTGCGAGGAAACTAAGCGAGGCATCCTCATCACCTTCCCGACCGGGTATAGGTCAGGTGGCACGCCCTTGCACTTCGCAACGCCGCGTGTGACCAGAAGAGCATTGCGGGCCGTCGCTCGGAGGGGTCTCGGCCAGCCGCAGCTCTAGGCTCCCCCGGCTCTACGGTGTTGACAAGGCCGCTGCCCGCCGGTGGGTTTTGGCGGTCAACACATTCGGCACGCCCGATGGGACCATCGTCTACATCAACCACATCGCCATCTACATCTGAGATGGCGGACGGCACGCCCGATCACCTACGGGGATCCGCTCGACGACCTCAAGAAGCAATACAACGAGATCAAGGCTACCCTCGAAGCCGACCTCATCGGCTCTTTTCGGAGAACCCGTTCCGGTGGCATCGGATGGAAGGGGTTCTCACCGCAAGGTGCGCTCGATGGAATAGACCTCTCTACCCCGTCGGAGGAACGCACCGAGGGTCCGCGGCGAGGAGATCAACTACACGGTGGCTCACTCGCTACACCGCCACTGCGAGAACTTGGTCAACGTGTTGGAGCGCGTCGCTCGCGCGTGATCCGGGAGATCATGAGCCACCGGTACTCGCCGTCGGGACCAGCTCTCGGGACTCATCAAGGAGAGTTGCCATTCCGGTCCCGACCACCGCTGCCATTTGCGTTGGCGGCACCGGCTGAAGTGCCGACTACACCGGCATTCCTCGTCTACGGGATTGGTGGCGACCCTAGTGACTACCGGTTCTTAATGGAGGCGCCTAAGGAGATCCCTCATGGATACGCGTGCATGTATGTGCCGGATTGTGGTGATCGGGCACTCACAAACCAGGCCACAACATCGGGGACTCCGGCGAAGACAGGAGGAACGTCGGCGACAGAGCGGACGTGGCTAACTAAATACGCCACACCGACGAAACTCCCGAGCCCAGCTCCTGCAGAGCGGCTCGGAGCTGGAAAAGCAAACATGGCAGGCCAAGTACGCCACCCCGGCGAATCTTCGAGTGCAACTCCTACGGCCGGCACAGCGGATCAGATCGATACCATGCCGAGAGACCGGTTCGGCATAATGCCGAAAAGAAGGGCGAGTCGGCTATTCCAAGCCGTACCCCGACGATTACGAGATGATCCCGCTGCCACCTAAATATCGGCTCCACGACTTCTCCAAATTCGGTGGATCGGATGGCTCCGGCTCCATCGAGCACGTCGGCCGATATTTGGCTCAACTAGGACCGGCTTCGGTGTCGGATCAGCTACGCGTGAGGCTCTTTTCACGGTCCCTCACGGGATCGGCTTTTGGATGGTACACCTCTTTGCCGACAAACTCCATCCGAGTCTTGGAAGCAATTGGAAGAACAATTCCATATGCAATACCATTCGAAGCTTCCGAGTACGGCATCGCCGATCTAGCACAACTACGTCGAAGCGCGGGGAAACGGTGACGGAATACATCCGGCGCTTCGGGAATCTTAGGAACCGATGTTATTCGGTTCGTATAACTGAAAAGGAAGCGATCGAGTTGGCGGTAGCAGGCCTTGCAACACAGCTCAAGGACATGGCCTCCCAAGCAGATTATCCCTCGCCGGCGCACATGGTTCGAAACTATCGGCATATGAACAGCGCCACCCCGACCTGTACCAAGACAAGTTCAAGCGTGCGATAGTTATGGTCGATACGGAGGAGGATGAAGTGCCGCGGGAGGCCAAGAGATAGCAGTGGCTGAGTGGACTCGGGGGGAACCCCTGTGGCCTGCAAATGGGTAAAGCCACCAGGCCGCCCAGGGGATTTGATTTTGACGTAACCAAGACTGAACAGATCTTCGACCTCCTGCTCAAGGAGAAACAGTTGACGATTCCTGAAGGTCTCAAGTTCCCCACGGCGAAGGAGCTAAACGGAAAGCCATACTGCAAATTCCACAACTCGCTTTCCCATGCCACCAACGACTGCCGGGTGTGGCGTCAGCACATCCAAGCGGCGATAGAGAAGGGGCGGCTAATTTTCAACCAATACGCCATGAAGGTCGACACCCAACCCTTCCCCGCCGTTAACATGGTGGAAATCACCTACCCTGAAGGTTGCCAGCCAGGTCCCTCGTTCAGCATCAACATGGCAGGACCTGGAAACCACTCTGGCAAAGATGGAGATGAGGGCAGCTGCTCTCACAGCAAGGATACGGAAGAGGCCGCTCCACGCGATCGGCTCCGTCATGATGGCAAGCGCTATGTCACAGAGGGAGAGGTGAAGAATATAAGATATCAGCGACCCCTCTCCGATCACCTCCTCAACAAATATGTGAGTCAGTATGACCAACGCCGACGGCCCAATTACGATGATAGAGGAGATCGTTTGGCTAGAGAAGCCAGAAGATATCGTCGGCAGTATCACGATGAGGAGGAGAACGAGCGCTGTGCCACGGAAGCATCAAGGGAGCAAGATGACAACGCCAGGCATTGGGACTGCCCCTTCTTCAGACACTGCTGGGATTCAGGAATGAGCCGATTGCCCACAATCGGCAATTGCCCGAATGCAATCGAGAAAAGAAGGAGGCAGCCAACGTGTCTGTGTTCGAGCGCCTAGGGCCTCTCCCGCCACAAAGCAAACGCGCTGAGTCACCTCGTTGGGCAGATCTTGAGGATTCAGAGGACGAGGGAGAAGTGGAAGAAGATAGGTACCACCGGCCAAGGTGGTGCCCTGACGGACTCAGCCGTTCCCAAAAGCGCAGGGTTCAGCGATTGCGCGGCCTGGAGGAAGCCGAAAGGTTGTACCTGCATACGCTAAGGAAGGCACGGCCTGATGCGGCTGCAAAGGGTCAGCGAACCCTGGATGAAGAGGGTCGTCCACGGAAAATGGAGTGGCGCGCCAAACGGAGGAAAGCCGATGATGAGACATCGGCTGGCACAAACATGGTACTCGTCTTGCCGACAGAGCTTAGCGCTCCACGACTCTATGGAGCACTCAAGGTGGACGACGGCAAGCGCATCAAGTCAGAGGTTGGGTTGGTTTTATCCAGCATAACCAAATAGCAAGACTAAACCAATGAGCAAACCAGGAGAGGCTGATCCTTGTGATCGGCCCCAAAAAGTTCATGAAGGGACATTACAGGACCTTCAGTCAGCTCTCCAATGAATATGGAGGCCGATTTCAGCAATCGGCCAAAATTACTTTCACCACATGTTCTGCTTGCGTTCAGCACCGATCTATTGGGCAGTGACCACGTCGGCATACGAGAGTTAGCTCGGATTTTCGCGGAGCCGACGTACAAGTGCAGAGCCCTAGCTATCCATACAAGCCGATATCTGCAGTCATCCAGCAGGTATCGGCTCGGGGGGCATATAATCGGATAGAACATGTGAGAACATACGTGCAATGAAACATTGGGGGCCGATTAAGAAAAATCGGCCAAGTAAAAAAAATTTTTTTGCTACAGCCGATGCGAGGGCATCGACTTTAGAATTGAGAGGCAGCCGATGCGCATTCTCTCTGACATTCTCGCCTCGAGTAAGGCTCGGGGGGCAGCAGGCCTAGTGGATACTCTGTTTAAAGAACCGATGAGGATACCATCGGCTGATCCTTCATTGCAACCTTCTTCACAATGATGGGTACTGAAAAGGATTATTTGGTTTGGTTGGAAAAGTTCGAAGGTTTTCTGAAAGTCCGGCATCTTCCACCAGATTTAGAAAATCATCAGCTGAAGAAGAGAAGGGTGAATTTCAAAGGACCGATGCGGTGCGATCGGCTCATTACGCATTGGCAAAGGGGCGAATCGGCAAGGTCAGTAGAAGAGAGAATCGGCTCAATTAAAAGGAATCGGCAAAATCAAGATTGGGGAAAAGTTCTTCATTGATTAAGAGGAGATTTCTTACATAAGGAGCTAATTGCTCTCAAAAGGGGAATACTAGGGGGTCCACTGCCCCATCTACTACTACTGGCCCTATTCTAGAGGTCCTATCTATGGGCCATCACTGCCCTCGTCGTCGCCGTCGTCGCCACTATCGGCGCTGCTCCCGGCGGGCTCGTCGTCGCTCCAATGGCCGCCGACCGGGCCCTCGTTGTCTTCATCTTCTTCGTCGGCGTCGTCCTCGTCGGCTGTCGAAGTCGCTAAGATTGCCCGGCCAAGGGCAGAACCGCTTGGCCGGCGGCTCGTCGGAGGAGCCCTCGTCGTCGTCCTCCTCCTCCTCTTCCTGCTCCTCTTCCTCCCCGGAAGAGGTGAAGTCGCAGGAGAAGCTGTCGTCGTCACTCCCCTCTTCCGTTTCACCAACGGCGAGGAAGCGGAGGTCGCTCTCCCCGTCCGTCAAGGACTGGTCGTCCTCGGACCAGATGGAGAAGTCGTGGTCTGATTCCTCCCCGCCGCAATGGCGCGGCGGGTGTTGGCCGCGTGGACCGCCGCCGCGTCGTACTCCGGCGTCGGCTCACGGGACGTGGAGGATTGGCTAGCAAGATCCGATGGAGCAGAGGAGGAGGAAGACATGGTGGCTGGGAGGGTTTTTGGAGTGCTAATGCGGAGGAGATACAAAGGAGAACTGATCAGAGCGGTTAAATCGAAGGAGGATATAGTGGAAATTCAATGCCACAGCAGTTTCCGAGGAAGTGGTGCCTAAAAGAAAAAAAAACTGCCAGGTCACGCGGAGAAGTTGAGAAGGCAAGGCATCATCATGAGGGATACTTGCGACGGTTACTGCCACGACATGACCCGACGAAGGAAGCGAGTGATTTTGGAATTACCAATTCCAAAACCAGGGGGGCATGTGTTATCACCAAGATTTGACCGAGTCAGAGGTGGGCCGCAGATCAAGATGGGCTTAAGGAAATATACGTGGAGAATTATATGAATCGGCCTGTTGGGCTTAATTGCCCGTGTATCTGTAACATATTAGATCTATTTTAGTTTAGAGATAGAATCTTAGTCGTGCACGGTTTAGTGCATGCCCACATTAGAAAGTCCCCTGGACTATAAATATGTACCTAGGGTTTATGGAATAAACAACAACTCACGTTCAACCCCAAAAACAAACCAATCTCGGCGCATCGCCAACTCCTTCGTCTCGAGGGTTTCTATCGGGTAAGCGACATGCTGCCTAGATCGCATCTTGCGATCTAGGCAGCACTAAGCCCACGTTGTTCATGCGTTGCTCGTACTGAAGCGTTTTTGATGGCGAGCAACGTAGTTATCATTAGATGTGTTAGGGTTAGCATTGTTCTTCGTTTAAGCATGCTTACGTAGTGCAACCCTTGCATATCTAGCCGCCCTCACGCCTATCTCGGGTGTGGGGGCGGCACCCGCTTGATCATTATTTAGTAGATCTGATCCGTTACGATTGCTCCTTGTTTCTACAAGGATTAGTTTAATATCTGCAATAGTTAGGCCTTACAAAGGGGGAGGATCCGGTGGCACGTAGGGTGGCGTTCGCAAGTCCTAAACGGGATGTTCCTAGGATCAACTTCATGTTGGTTTTCGGCCTTGTTTAGGATCGGCTTACGAGCACCGTGCGTGGCCGCAAGGCCCAACCTGGAGTAGGATGATCCGATTATGCGGTGAAAACCCTAAATCGTCGTAGATCTCATTAGCTTCATCTTGATCAAGCAGGACCACCAAGTATTCGTGCACCCCGTACGGATCATGGGTGGATCGGCTCTTTGAGCCGATTCACAGGATAACTCGAGAGCCGATCGAGGCTCGTATTTAACGTTTACATGTATGCCCTGCGAGAAACTAAGCGAGGCATCCTCATCACCTTCACGACCGGGTATAGGTCGGGTGGCACGCCCTTGCACTTCGCAACGCCGCGTGTGACCGAGAAGAGCATTGCGGGCCGTCGCTCGGAGGGGTCTCGGCCAGCCGCAGCTCTAGGCTCCCCCGGCTCTACGGTGTTGACAAGGCCGCTGCCCGCCGGTGGGTTTTGGCAGTC
>NC_061510.1:205463105-205496509 GCF_022539505.1 Lolium rigidum
TGCGCCGCACTATACTTCGCCGCCATCAACCTTCAACGTGCTTCTTGGCTCCTCCTGGTTCGATAAACCTTGGTTTCTTTCTGAGGGAAAACTTGCTACTGTCTGCATCACACCTTCCTCTTGGGGTTCCCAACGGATGTGTGTTAATTGCACGCATCAGCGCGCATGTCATACCTTGCACATATCATTCGTGCATATATTTCAATATATATCTGAACATATTCTTGGGGATATATATATATATTTCAATCTCTCTCTCGATCTATATATCGTTGGTGGCCAAAAACACACTTATATACGCATGCACTTTATGCGCAAAGGCGCGGGTGCCTCTAATAATGTGTGTGTGCACTCGATCGATGATCCCTAAACCTTAAACCCTAAAACCCTAATCCCTAATCCCTAATTATACCCTAAACGTACACCCTAAACACCCTAAACACTAAACCCTAAACCCTAGACCCTAAACCCTAAACACTACACCCTAAACCCTAAACCCTAAACACTAAACCCTAAACCCTAGACCCTAGACCCTAAACCCTAAACACTAAACCCCAAACCCTAAACCCTGAACCCTAAACCCTAATTAACCCTAACCCTAACCCTAAAACCCTAGCTAGATAACCCTAAACCCTAATTAAACCCTACATATATATATAGGACAACGACACTTCATTGCGCATCAAGCAGGCGACCAACTAATTAGGGCTGATAAATTAATTAACTTGAATTTTGACAAGTTCTCTCGAATGAAAACACATTTGATTAAGTTGCCTCATAATATATATACAATTAGTGTGCATGCGTGATATGTCTCCAATGTATCGATAATTTCTTATGTTCCATGCTTGTTTTATGACAATACCTACATGTTTTATACACACTTTATGTCATATTTATGCATTTTCCAGAACTAACCTATTGACGAGATGCTGAAGTGCCAGTTCCTGTTTTCTGCTGTTTTTGGTTTCAGAAATCCTAGTAAGGAAATATTCTCGGAATTGGACGAAATCAACGCCCAGCATCTTAGAATTCCACGAAGCTTCCGGAACACCCGAGAGGGACCAGGAGGAGGGCCACGGGGCCATCACACGCCCGGCCGGCGCGGCCCGGGGCGCCCCTGTTGTGTGGCTGCCCCGTAACCCTTCCGACTCCGCCTCTTCGCCTATAAGAAGCCCCTGACCTAAATCTTCGATACGAAAAAGCCACGGTACGAGAAACCTTCCAGAGCTGCCGCCATCGCGAAGCCAAGATCTGGGGGACAGGAGTCTCTGTTCCGCCACGCCGCCGGGACGGGGAAGTGCCCCCGGAAGGCTTCTCCATCGACACCACCGCCATCTTCATCACCGCTGCTGTCTCCCATGAGGAGGGAGTAGTTCTCCCTCGAGGCTAAGGGCTGTACCGGTAGCTATGTGGTTGATCTCTCTTCCATGTACTTCAATACAATGATCTCATGAGCTGCCTTACATGATTGATATTCATATGAGCTTTGTATCACTATTCATCTATGTGTTACTCTGGTGATGTTATTAAAGTAGTCTATTCCTCCTTCATGATGTAACGGTGACAGTGTGTGCATCGTGTAGTTCTTGGCGTAGGTTATGATCATAATCTCTTGTAGGTTATGGAGTTAATTATTACTATGATAGTATTGATGTGATCTATTCCCCCTTCATAGTGTAAAGGTGACAGTGTGTATGCTATGTTAGTACTCGGTTTAAACTGCAAAGATCTATTATGCTCTAAGGTTACTTCAATATGAATGCCGAATGTTGTGGCGCTTGTTAACTCCGGCATTGAGGTGCTCTTGTAGCCCTACACAATGAATGGTGTTTGTTATCAAACAAGAGTATATGTAGCACAAAGGAAGATAACTTATTTATTTATGTGATCAATGTTGAGAGTGTCCACTAGTGAAAGTAGGATCCCTAGGCCTTGTTTCCAATACGCAAACACCGCTTATTCTTCGTTACTGTTGCATGTTTACTCGCTGCCATATTTTATTCAGATTGCTATTACCACTCATATACATCCATACTACTTGTATTTCACTATCTCTTCGCCGAACTAGTGCACCTATACATACGACAAGTGTATTAGGTGTGTTGGGGACACAAGAGACTTCTTGTATCGTGATTGCGGGGTTGCTTGAGAGGGATATCTTTGACCTCTTCCTCCACGAGTTCGATAAACCTTGGGTGATCCACTTAAGGGAAAACTTGCTGCTTGTTCTACAAACCTCTGCTCTTGGAGGCCCAACACTGTCTACGGGAAAAGAAGCGTGAGTAGACATCAAGCTATTTTACGACGCCGTTGCTTGGGGAGGTAAGGTAAAAGGCACTCACACTCCGGTCCCGGAGTAACTAAGTTATTTTTCGTTGCCGTTGTAAGTGCTCGAAGCTATTTCCTTTAGATCACTGCAATTGCATCTTTTTGTTTCTTGTTTTTATTTCACTAGTAAGGCTTAATGGAAAACAACAACAAAATGAGAGATCTTTATGAACTTTATCTTGAATTAGGACATGATGTGTTTGAGGAGAAAATTAAAAAACCCATGGAACTTTATATGCATGCTAATGGGAATGTTATTAGTATGAATGCTTTGAACACCATTGTTCCTAATGCTATGGAAGAATTTAAGCTTGGGGAGGCCGGTTTTGATGAAAATGATCTCTTTAGTCCTCCGGGTATTGAGGAGAAAGTTTATGTTGATTATGATATGCCTCCTATATATGATGTTTACAATGATGAATATGATATTTTCAGTCCACCTACTATTGAGGAGAAAATTAATTATGATTACAATATTCCTCCTATATATGATGATTATGGTGATGAGAGTAATAATGATAGCTATTTTATTGAATTTGCTCCCACTACAATTAATAGTAATGACTATGCTTATGTGGAGAGTAATAATTTTATGCATGTGGCTCATGATAAGAATGTTTCATGTGATAGTTATATTGTTGAGTTTGTTCATGATGCTACTGAAAGTTATTATGAGAGAGGGAAACATGGTTATATGCATCTTAATAATATTAAGTTTCCCCTCTTTATGTTGAGAATTTTGAAGTTACTCGTGTTTTATCTTCCTATGCTTGTCACTTTGTTCTTCATGAATTTATTTGTGTACAGGATTCCTTTTCATAGGAAGTGGGTTAGACTTAAATGTGTTTTGAATTTGCTTCTTGATGCCCTCTTTTGCTTCAACTCTTATTTCTTGCGAGTGCATCATTAAAATTACTGAGCCCATCTTAATGGCTATAAAGAAAGCACTTCTTGGGAGATAACCCATGTCTTTATTTTACTACAGCAATTTTGTTTTATATTTGAGTCTTGGAAGTTGTTACTACTGTAGCAACCTCTCCTTATCCTTATTTTATTGCATTGTTGTAACATCCCAATTTTCAAAATTTCTAAACATCATGCATTGCATTCATAAGCATCATGTCATCATTTCATTTATAGGGAAAATCCAAATTCAAATCCTATTTCAAAACCCCGAACCCCAAAATGGCAATATAGCCACATAGGCATGTATGCCAATTTTTGTTTTAGAAAAGATTTTATTTTGTTTCAAAAGTGGTTTCAAAGTGACGGCCTTTCTACAAGGAATCCATCGATATCTCATCTATATTTTTCCGATTATTTTTGAGTACCCAAATGCATATTCAATTTAAAGAGAGAATTAGAGAAGAAAAAAAAAAGGAATGGACCGACTGGGCCGACCCAGCCAGCCACCGGCCCAGCCAGCGCTAGCCAGGCCAGGCCGCCCCGCTCGTCCCCAACCTCCGGTCAACCGCAGGCACGCACAAGACGCGCACGTACAGCGACCACGCCGCCCACTCGCCCACGACCTCCTTCGTCTCTCCCTCTCCCGTCCGAGACCACCCCCATAAAGAGCCCGACCTCCTCTCCCATTTCCCCGTCCTTTCCCTCTCTATTGCGCCCCCGAGCTGCTCCGATCTCTCGCCGTAGTTTGCCGGAGTTGCGCCACCTCCATCCGCCCGCCACGGCCGCCTCGGGCCCGAACCACGCCGTGCTGCGGCTACCCCCATCACCGCCTCCGCGTGCCGCACCTCGTCCACGTTTTTACCCGAGGCGAGGACCACCGGAGCGCCGCCGCCGGCCGCCGTCCGAGCCGCGCCGGCCAACTACCTCGCCGCCGCCACGTCAGCCTCCACGTCGCCGCCACCTCAGCGCCACGTGAGCCTCTCCCCTCTCCACGTCGCCGCAAGTTTTCCCTTAAGTGGATCACCCAAGGTTTATCGAACTCAGGGAGGAAGAGGTCAAGGATATCCCTCTCATGCAACCCTGCAACCACAAAGCAAGAAGTCTCTTGTGTCCCCAACACACCTAATAGGTGCACTAGTTCGGCGAAGAGATAGTGAAATACAAGTGGTATGAATGAATATGAGCGATAGTACGAGCGCCGAGAAAAGTGCTTGCTGGCGTGCGGTTGATGGTAGTAATATTGCAGGAAGTAAACAAGCGATGAGAACGATAAACAAGCAGCGATAGCAGTATTTAGGAACAAGGTCTAGGGATCATACTTTCACTAGTGGACACTCTCAACATTGATCACATAACAAATAACTCTTTCTCATATGTGCTACATACACTCTTTTGTTGGATGACAAACACCAGTCGTTGTGTAGGGCTACAAGAGCACCTCAATGCCGGAGTTAACAAGCTCCACAACATTCGATGTTCATATTTAAATAACCTTAGAGCATAATAGATCATTGCAAAATAAACCAAGAACTAACATAGCGCACACACCGTCCACATTACACTATGAAGGAGGAATAGATCACATCAATACTATCATAATAATAATTAACTCCACAATCTACAAGAGATCATGATCATAGCCTACGACAAGAACCACACGGTGCACACACTAGTCACCTTTACACCATGCAGGAGGAATAGACTACTTTAATAACATCACATGAGTAGCACACAACTAGTAGCGATACAAAGCTCATCATATGGATCTCAATCATGCAAAGCAACTCACGAGATCATTGTATTGGAGTACAGAGAGAGAGAGATTAACCACATAGCTACCGGTACAGCCCCGAGCCTCGATGGAGAACTACTCCCTCCTCATGGGAGACAGCAGCGTTGATGAAGATGGCGGTGGTGTCGATGGAGGAGCCTTCCGGGGCACTTCCCCGTCCCGGCGGCGTGCCGGGAACATAGACTCCTGTCCCCCGGATCTTGGCTTCGCGATGGCGGCGGCTCCGGAAGGTTTCTCGTACCGTGGCTTTTTCGTCTCGAGGTTTTAGGTCGGGGGCTTCTTATAGGCGAAGAGGCGGAGTCGGAAGGGCTACGGGGGTCCACACGGTAGGCCGGCGCGCCCCTCTCGGCCGCGCCGCCTTAGTGTGTGGGGCCCCCGTGGCCCCTCTGGCGGCTCTCGGGTGTTCCGGAAGCTTCGTGGAAAAATAGGATGCTTGGGCATGAATTTCGTCCGATTCGAGAATATTTCCTTACTAGGATTTCCGGAACCAAAAACAGCGAGAAAACAGACAAGCGGCCCTTCGGCATCTCGTCAATAGGTTAGTTCCGGAAAACGCATAATAATGACATATAATGTGTATAAAACATGTAGATATCATCAATAATGTGGCATGGAACATAAGAAATTATCGATACGTCGGAGACATATCAGCATCCCCAAGCTTAGTTCTGCTCGTCTCGAGCAGGTAAACGATAACAAAGATAATTTCTGGAGTGACATGCCATCATAACCTTGATCATACTATTGTAAGCATATGTAATGAATGCAGCGATCAAAACAATGGTAATGACATGAGTAAACAAATGAATCATAAAGCAAAGACTTTTCATGAATAGTACTTCAAGACAAGTATCAATAAGTCTTGCATAAGAGTTAACTCATAAAGCAATAAATCAAAGTAAAGGTACTTGAAGCAACACAAAGGAAGATTAAGTTTCAGCGGTTGCTTTCAACTTATAACATGTATATCTCATGGATAATTGTCAACATAGAGTAATATAACAAGTGCAATATGCAAGTATGTAGGAATCAATGCACAGTTCACACAAGTGTTTGCTTCTTGAGGTGGAGAGAAATAGGTGAACTGACTCAACATAAAAGTAAAAGAAAGGTCCTTCAAAGAGGAAAGCATCGATTGCTATATTTGTGCTAGAGCTTTTATTTTGAAAACATGAATTTTTTTTGTCAACGGTAGTAGTAAAGCATATGTATTATGTAAGTTATATCTTACAAGTTGCAAGCCTCATGCATAGTATACTAATAGTGCCCGCACCTTGTCCTAATTAGCTTGGACTACCGGATCATCGCAATACACATGTTTTAACCAAGTGTCACAAAGGGGTACCTCCATGCCGCTCGTACAAAGGTCTAAGGAGAAAGCTCGCATTTTGGATTTCTCGCTTTTGATTATTCTCAACTTAGACATCCATACCGGGACAACATGGACAACAGATAATGGACTCCTCTTTAATGCATAAGCATGTGGCAACAATTAGTGTTCTCATATGAGATTGAGGATATATGTCCAAAAGCTGAAACTTCCACCATGATTCATGGCTTTAGTTAGCGGCCCAATGTTCTTCTCTAACAATATGCATGCTCTAACCATTAAGGTGGTAGATCTCTCTTACTTCGGACAAGACGGACATGCATAGCAACTCACATGATATTCAACAAAGAGTAGTTGATGGCGTCCCCAGAAACATGGTTATCGCACAACAAGCAACTTAATAAGAGATAAAGTGCATAAGTACATATTCAATACCAAAATAGTTTTTAAGGCTATTTTGTCCCATGAGCTATATATTGCAAAGGCGAATGATGGAATTTTAAAGGTAGCACTCAAGCAATTTACTTTGGAATGGCGGAGAAATACCATGTAGTAGGTAGGTATGGTGGACACAAATGGCATAGTGGTTGGCTCAAGGATTTTGGATGCATGAGAAGTATTCCCTCTCGATACAAGGCTTAGGCTAGCAAGGTTTATTTGAAACAAACACAAGGATGAACCGATACAGAAAAACTCACATAAAAGATATATTGTAAACATTATAAGACTCTACACCGTCTTCCTTGTTGTTCAAAACTCAATACTAGAAATTATCTAGACTTTAGAGAGACCAAATATGCAAACCAAATTTTAGCAAGCTCTATGTATTTCTTCATTAATGGGTGCAAAGTATATGATGCAAGAGCTTAAACATGAGCACAACAATTGCCAAGTATCAAATTATCCAAGACATTTTAGAATTACTACATGTAGCATTTCCCGATTCCAACTATATAACAATTTAACGAAGAAGATTCAACCTTCGCCTTGAATACTATGAGTAAAGCCTAAGGACATATTTGTCCATATGCAACAGCGGAGCGTGTCTCTCTCCCACACAGTGAATGCTAGGATCCATTTTATTCAAACAAAAACAAAAACAAAAACAAACAGACGCTCCAAGCAAAGTACATAAGCACTACTAGGAAAAGGCCTAGCCGTAAGACTGCCATCAGTGGCGCACCATGGCTGCCGTGCGCCACTACTACTTAGCAGTGGCGCACCACAAAACGGTGGGCCACTGTTACAAAAGTAGTAGTGGCGCACCTTGATTCCGGTGCGCCATAAGTAAGTGGTGACGGGAGGCCGAGATCCTCCCCCAACCTAGTAGTGGCGCACGTCTCGGGGTGCGCCATCGCTACATTCCTTACCTATGGCGCACGTTGCAGAGGTGCGCCAGCACGCTAGGAGGTGTCCGAGAGACCGTTTAGAGATGATAGGCTTAGCAATGGCGCACTGCTGTGGTGCGCCACTCGCTACATAGGTTACCTATGGCGCATGTCATTAGGTGCGCCACTTGCTAGGGGGTGGCCGAGCCCCTTTTTAGAGATGAGGCGTAGCAGTGGCGCACCACTTAGTAGTGCGCCATTGCTATGTCTTAGCTTAATAGGTAAGTAATGGTGAAGCTTTCTTAGCTTAATACCCTACTCAATCTCAACTTTTTACATCATCCAACACTCTAGGTCTCGCCGTATCGGTAACTTTGTTGGTTTTATGCTTTGTGTGTGACCGGTTCCGATCGTCTTGCACACACACGTATGTGCGCATGCGCGAAAAGCGTCTCGATCACGTGCATGTGTGTTGTATGCGAAGCCTCCACATGTGTTGTATATGCAAAGCCTCCGATCCACACATGTGTTGCATGTGTTTGTTTGCGGGGATTTGAAATGCAAAGGTCACCGCGAAATATGAGCCATGGGTACTAGCTTCCCAAGTGGACCAATGCTTCTTCATTACCGACCCGCAAAAGCCCGGCCGTGTTGTCGTGAGGAGAGGCAAAAGGAGCATCGTCGGAATGGATGGAGCCGCCAACGAGCTAGACTTTGACCGATACGGCGATCCGAAGATGGAAGATGACGACGACGATGATGAAGAACCATACACAACAAGAAGAAGCAGGACCACCCTACCTAAAGGCCGTCCATTCAAGAGAAGAAGTCTAGGAGTTCCGGGGCTAAATTATTCAACCGCGGGAAAGAAGGGCAAGAAGATTGTGAAAAGATAATTATGTATCATTTTCTTGTATGAATAATGGATGTCATATTGTTAATCTTCACATTGTACCGATCAAAATAGACATATAATTTATATTTTTGGATATTTTCTAGATTCTATAGTATTTTAAATATTCTACATAATTATAATTATTTATGCCTTTTATTTTGGTGTATTATGCTATTTTGGATGTTTATTATAGTGTTAAATCAATTTAAAAATAAAAGGAAAAAAATGGGGCCGCCGGGGTTCGAACACGGCCGGCGGGGGTTTGGCACAAACCAACCGAGGACGAGCCGGTGCGGTACTAAGCGGGATATGTCAATCCCCACCGCGTTATTGTTTTGACCCAGACATAAAGATGCGGTGGCGCACCCCTAGAGGTGCGCCATTGCTAAGCCTCATAGTGGCGCACCCCGAGAGGTGCGCTATTGCTAAGGCGTCAGGGGACTTAGAAATTTCCCCTTCTTCTTCCCCCGTCCCGACCAGATCCCACCTGACCGCCCCTCCCCTTCTTCCTCTGAGCCGCCGCCGTCCCTCGATCTGCCTCGCGCTGCCACCCCTCCCCTTCTTCCTCTCCGCCGGCGACGCCCTGCGCCCATTCACCACTGCGCCCTCCCACCTTCTCCTGGATCTCCGAAGCCACCTGCTCGCCCTCCATTCCCCACTGTGGCCAGATCGAGATTTCCCCACCTGCTCGCCGTACTCGCCGCAACACGTCGTGGAGCACCGGCAAGAGAAGCGCGCCTTCGACCGCTGACGCCGCCACGCCTTCGACCGCTGACGCCGCCGCGAGAGGACCGGCCGGACGCCTTCGACCGGCGACGCCACCGCGCATCCTTCCCCGGTAGCCGCCGTGCTCCTCCCCTCCTTCTCCTCTGCTAGGTTAGTTGCTACTTCTGCTCGGTGCTCCCCCTCGAGCCGCCGCTACTCCTGCTGCTCGGTGCTTCCCCTCGAGAAGCAATTATGTGTGTTAATTATCCGCTATCTTGTTCATGTGCTGGTGAGAAGCAAGTGTTGATTCACCTAAGTGTTGATGGAGTAGTACATCAGCCACAAGCTTTTAATTCATCATGATTTGTTTAGTTGATCATGTCCTGACGCAATGTGCTTATATTTTGTTTGGGTTAGTGTTGTTTTCTTGATTTAACATGTTTAAATAGCTGATTCACCTAAGTGTTTGTATCTGTTGTGTCATTGGACATCCTATGGATATACGCATAAACGGTAGAAAAATAGCTCGAGCAACATGCCAAGTTTAACTCTGTAGGATAGTTCTTATCTTGTCCCTCTCCTCATTTTGTTGACACGGCGACCCGGTCGAGAAAACAATCAAAGCAACATAGGCATAGCTATATTTAGCTTATTTATCAACATCTACTAAAATTTTAGACTAGATAGATTAATTGTAATCCTACTTATTTGATTTATGTGACACTAGATAGCTTAATTGTCTTCCTACTTATGTGATTTATGTCACTCGCATGTGTTCTTGCTCTGAATTTGGAAAGCTGCACACTCGTTAGGCAGCTTGTATACGTTAGGCACGTGAAAGTTTGGCAACAATCCAAATCCAGAAAATACACAATCTTGTTTCTAAAGTCTATTGAGTTTCTATGGTGTGCTTCATTTGAATCCATTAAAAATGCAACGTATTATGTTCTAACTTTGGATTATCACCCGCCTCACGGTCTCTCCCCAAGCGAGATCCTCTCAAGCTCGCCGCGGAGCAGGAGCGAGCAAGTCGGCGACCTTCTTCGAGTTGTAGCACGTCGCGCACGTCCGCGGAGCAGGAGCAGGAGCAGCACGGTCTCTCCCCCTCTTCGACGCCACCTCCCCGCCAGCGGTCGCCTCCCCCCTCGATTCACCTCCCCAACCTACTGCTCTGGGTGAGCTCCCTATGCTCCTCCTCCTCCCTATGCTTGCTGCATGATGATTACGTAGAAATGCTAGTAATTTGCTTCATGATGATGCTGTAGAAATGTGTGTATCGTGTTTACTCCTACAGATGTCTATGCAAATTTAAGATGATGCTGTAGAAATTGGCTGCTCTAGTAGATATCTAGTAGATATTTGGTGCTGCTGCTAGGTTGATTGGTGCTGCTGCTAGGCTGTTAGGTTGTTGTTAGTTGCTAGGTTTTAGATGTGCTTCTTAGGTGCTGCTGCTGTTAGGTTGTTGCTTACGTGCTGCTGCTGTTAGATGTTGCTTAGGTGTTGCTGTCTGCTAGCTTGCTGCTGCTAGCTACTGCTAGCTTGCTGCTGCTAGCTAGCTTGGTGCTAGCTACTGCTAGCTTGCTGCTGCTAGCTACTGCTAGCTTGCTGCTGCTAGCTAGCTAGCTTGCTGCTTGCTACTAGGTGCTGTTGGATGGTGGTACCGGCTGCTCAGCTCGGTCGATATGTGCTATGGTGCTCAATTAGTGTACATGTGCTATGGTGCTCGGTTGGATTTTTTGGTGTATATGTGCCATGGTGCTCAGCTGGTGGATTTTTTGGTGTATATGGTGTCATTTTCTTGTGCAGGGATCGACAGAGTTGCCCATTATCGCCGAAATGTTGATTCATTTCCGTTTCGGCGAAAATGGGGCACTCATATGTCCATAAATTAGCATAGGTCATGCCCAATTTTATCCACGCTCCGCAAAAGTCTTGATGTGCGAGCCTAGTTATGTAGTTGTGAACTAAAGACGAGCTTCTGTTGTAATAAACTTTATCCAGCACTTTACTTGCATGTCTGTTTAATTACTAGTTCGGCTATGTTTGTGAACTTATATATATGGCTCTATCGTTTTCCGCACTTGATTTGGTCGTTAATTTTGTTTGCATATGCCGATGATTAGAATGTTCGGTCAAGCTGTACACTCCGGGGTGTCGCTAGTGAGCCCGGTGTGATGACACAAATATCAATCTCTTGTGCATCCTACCTGGCCTCACTAACGCCATCCCGGGATGTTCATATTTGTTTCGACCAACAATGTATGAGGCCCTTGTCATTCTTCCATTTGCTTTGGTATCTCAAAATGCCAATGATTAGAATGTTGGTCACCTATACACTTGGGGAGGGGTCAGTGAACCTGGTGCGATGACACAAGTATCAATCTCTTGTGCATCCTACTTGGTTTCACTGACGCCTTCCCTAAATGTTAATATTTGTTTGGACTGACAAAGTATGAGGCCCTTGTCATTCTTCTATTTGCTTTGGTATCTCAAAATGCCGATGATTAGAATGTTGGTCACCTATACACTTGGGGAGGGGTAAGTGAACCTGGTGCGATGACACAAGTATCAATCTATTGTGCATCCTACTTGGTTTCACTTACTCCGTCCCTAAATGTTAATATTTGTTCCGACCAACAATGTATGAGGCATGCCTTTTAGTTCATACTACTTGGATCATTTTTGAGTTTGCTCTTATTCGTTGCAAACATCTATGAGCGTGCACTAATGTTTCTTTGGCTTGTGCATATGTACGCAGATATGACGTGGTATGTCGTGTACAAGGGCAAGGTTCCCGGAGTCTACAACGACCGGGAGGAGTGTCGGAGACAGGTTCACCGTTTTAGCGGTAACAGCTACAAAGGGTACACCACTAGAGCGGAGGCCGAAGACGGATACGCACGCTATCCGGCGGGAGAGAGGACGGAGCGGAGGAGGAACCGGATGAAGACCACTTTCATCGGGACGGTGCTAGTAGTGACTCTAGCTCTCTTCTATGTGATGCTAGTTTAGATGATCGACCTTGTGCCACTACTAGCTCATTTGTGACTTGTAACACCGTAACTTGCATTGTAACCTCTAATGTGAATGCTTGTGAATCATGTGGGGCTAATGTGAAGAACTATGTATGGATAAGGCTGTGTCTGTTGTTTATATGCTTGTTATATATCCTGTATTGTGCTATTGTACTTGTCATATACAACCTGTATAAATACCTGCCAAGATACAAAAAAAAAATTCGAAATCCTAGCAGTGGCGCACTAGTGGACCATCTGTGGCGCACTACCACTAAGTAGCGGTGGCACACCGCTGCGATCCGATGGCGCACCGCCTCGTGATCCTCTCCGAGACTAGCGAGTGGCGCACAAGGATAAGTAGCGATGGCGCACGTCCTGGAGAGGGCGGTGGCGCACGTACTAACGCAGCGGTGGCGCACCTACTAGCTGGACCGGTGGCGCACGCAAAGCGCAGCGGTGGCGCACCTCTTCCGCACGGTGGTGGCGCAGCGCCTCGACCAACGGTGGCGCACCACTTTGGAGTAGTAGTGGCGCACTGGTGGGCATGTCAATGGCGCACCGGGCGGTGCGCCACGGTATCTAGGCTAGTAGTGGCGCACCACTAGTGCGCCACTACTATGTGTTAGCAGTGGCGTGATAACAGTGGCGCACCACTAGTGCGCCACTGATGGCTATATGTGGTGCGCCACTGAAAGCCTTTTTTCTAGTAGTGAAGATGTGACTGAATAAAAATATAGTTTCAGGGGAGGAACCTGATGATGTTGTCGATGAAGAAGGGGATGCCTTGGGCATCCCCAAGCTTAGACGCTTGAGTCTTCTTAAAATATGCAGGGGTGAACCACGGGGCATCCCAAAGCTTAGAGCTTTCACTCCTCTTGATCATAGTATATCATACTCCTCTCTTGATCCTTGAAAACTTCCTCCACACCAAACTCGAAACAACTCATTAGAGGGTTAGTGCATAATCAAAAATTCACATGTTCAGAGGTGACACAATCATTCTTAACACTTCTGGACATTGCACAAAGCTACTGGAGATCAATGGAACAAAGAAATCCATCCAACACAGCAAAAGAGGCAATGCGAAATAAAAGGCAGAATCTGTCAAAACAGAACAGTCCGTAAAGACGAATTTTAAAATGGCACCAAACTTGCTCATATGAAAATGCTCAAATTGAATGAAAGTTGCGTACATATCTGAGGATCACTCACGTAAATTGGCATAATTTTCTGAGTTACCTGCAGAGAATTAGGCCCAGATTCGTGACAGAAAGAAATCTGTTTACACGCGAGTAATCCAAATCTAGTATGAACCTTGCCATCAAAGACTTTACTTGGCACAAAAACATGATAAGGAGAGGTTGCTACAGTAGTAACAACTTCCAAGACACAAATATAAAACAAAGGTACTGTAGCAAAATAAACACATGGGTTATCTCCCAAGAAGTGCTTTCTTTATAGCCATTAAGATGGGCTCGAGCGGTTTTAATGATGCACTCGTAAGAAATAAGAGTTGAAGCAAAAGAGAGCATCAAAAAGCAAATTCAAAACACATTTAAGTCTAACATGCTTCCTATGCATAGGAATCTTGTAAATAAACAAGTTCATGAAGAGCAAAGTAACAAGCATAGGAAGATAGAACAAGTGTAGCTTCAAAAATTTCAGCACATAGAGAGGTGTTTTAGTAACATGAAAATTTCTACAACCATATTTTCCTCTCTCATAATAACTTTCAGAGGCATCATGAACAAACTCAACAATATAAGTATCACATAAAGCATTCTTATTCACATGCATAAAAGTATCATTACTCTCCACATAAGCATAATCAATTTTATTAGATGTAGTGGGAGCAAATTCAACAAAGTAGCTATCATTATTATTCTCATCATCAAATATAGGAGGCATATTGTAATCATAATTAAACTTATCCTCCATAGTAGGCGGAACCAAAAGATCACTATCATTATAATCATCATAAATAGGAGGCAAAGTATCATCAAAGTAAATTTTCTCCTCAATGCTTGGGGGACTAAAAATATCATGCTCGTCAAAGCCAGCTTCCCCAAGCTTAGAATTTTCCATATCATTAGCAACAATGGTGTTCAAAGCGTTCATACTAATATGTTCCATAGGTTTTTTAATTTTCGCATCAAACCATCCATGTCTTAAATCAGGAAATAGAATAAGAAGCTCATTGTTGTCCATTATGCCAAACTAGTGTAAACAAGAAACAAAAAGATGCAATTGCGGGATCTAAAGGAAATAGCTTCGAGCACTCACACACCGGCAACAAGACTAGGAAATAGCTTAGTAGTCGGAGGATGTGAATACCTTTTACCTTGCCTCCCCGGCAACGGCGCCAGAAAATAGCTTGATGTCTACGGGTGCTTCTATTCTTGTAGACAGTGTTGGGCCTCCAAGAGCAGAGGTTTGTAGACCAGCAGCAAGTTTCCCTTAAGTGGATCACCCAAGGTTTATCGAACTCAAGGAGGAAGAGGTCAAGGATATCCCTCTCATGCAACCCTGCAACCACAAAGCAAGAAGTCTCTTGTGTCCCCAACACACCTAATAGGTGCACTAGTTCGGCGAAGAGATAGTGAAATACAAGTGGTATGAATGAATATGAGCAGTAGTACGGCGCCGAGAAAAGTGCTATGCTGGCGTGCAGTTGATGGTAGTAATATTGCAGGAAGTAAACAAGCAGTAGAACAGTAAACAAGCAGCGATAGCAGTATTTAGGAACAAGGCCTAGGGATCATACTTTCACTAGTGGACACTCTCAACATTGATCACATAACAAATAACTCTTTCTCATATGTGCTACATACACTCTTTTGTTGGATGACAAACACCAGTCGTTGTGTAGGGCTACAAGAGCACCTCAATGCCGGAGTTAACAAGCTCCACAACATTCGATGTTCATATTTAAATAACCTTAGAGCATAATAGATCATTGCAAAATAAACCAAGAACTAACATAGCGCACACACTGTCCACATTACACTATGAAGGGGGAATAGATCACATCAATACTATCATAATAATAATTAACTCCACAATCTACAAGAGATCATGATCATAGCCTACGACAAGAACCACACGGTGCACACACTAGTCACCTTTACACCATGCAGGAGGAATAGACTACTTTAATAACATCACATGAGTAGCACACAACTAGTAGCGATACAAAGCTCATCATATGGATCTCAATCATGCAAAGCAACTCACGAGATCATTGTATTGGAGTACGGAGAGAGAGATTAACCACATAGCTACCGGTACAGCCCCGAGCCTCGATGGAGAACTACTCCCTCCTCATGGGAGACGAGCAGCGTTGATGAAGATGGCGGTGGTGTCGATGGAGGAGCCTTCCGGGGGCACTTCCCCGTCCCGGCGGCGTGCCGGAACAGAGACTCCTGTCCCCCAGATCTTGGCTTCGCGATGGCGGCGGCTCTGGAAGGTTTCTCGTACCGTGGCTTTTTCGTCTCGAGGTTTTAGGTCAGGGGGCTACGGGGGGTCTACAAGGAATCCATCGATATCTCATCTATATTTTTCCGATTATTTTTGAGTACCCAAATGCATATTCAATTTAAAGAGAGAATTAGAGAAGAAAAAAAAGGAATGGACCGACTGGGCCGACCCAGCCAGCCACCGGCCCAGCCCGGCGCTAGCCGAGCCGAGGCCGCCCCGCTCGTCCCCAACCTCCGGTCAACCGCAGGCACGCACAAGACGCGCACGTACAGCGACCACGCCGCCCACTCGCCCACGACCTCCTTCGTCTCTCCCTCTCCCGTCCGTGACCACCCCCATAAAGAGCCCGACCTCCTCTCCCATTTCCCCCTCCTTTCCCTCTCTAAAGCGCCCCCAGGCTGCCCCGATCTCTCGCCGTAGTTTGCCGGAGTTGCGCCACCTCCATCCGCCCGCCACGGCCGCCTGGGCCCGAACCACGCCGTGCCGCGGCTACCCCCATCACCGCCTGCGCGTGCCGCACCTCGTCCACGTTTTTACCCGAGCCGAGGACCACCGGAGCGCCGCCGCAGGCCGCCGTCCGAGCCGCGCCGGCCAACTACCTCGCCGCCGCCACGTCAGCCTCCACGTCGCCGCCACCTCAGCGCCACGTGAGCCTCTTCCCTTTCCTTTGTTTTGTTTTTTTTTCTTTTCTTTTCCGCAGACAAATCTGAGCCATAGGATTTAAAGTAGATCCAACGTTCCTGAGAGGCTGATCCGTGTGAAGGGGTACGCACTAATAGGAACGCGCCACATGTCCAGTGACCCCCCTAGGTTTCGTTTAAACAGGATTTCGATAGTCCGCGCTTCGTAAAAATCATAAACAGAGTTCTGTAGGTCCAAAAATTACAAATTATATACCGTTGGAATCCTAAAAATATAAGCGACATTATGGAACCATAAAATGTGACCTTACAGAACTTTGAAAATCATTAATATTTAAATGCCTAATCAGAGTAGTTTACTCATAATTTGAGATCTACATACTCTTTTTGAGTGATTCATTTTGCATATGCTTGCAAATGGAACCCTCTGTCCAGTAGCACCAAAACCATCATTTGTCTACTGTACCCAAGTACCATTTTAGAATTAATGGTAGATGCCCTTCGCTAGTGCGACATAGACGGTTCGCAATAATTCAACCAACCGTAAAACTTGACCATGGCATCATGCATATAGTGACACCAGAGAACAATAAATGAAGTGCACTTGTGTAAACCTCATATGCATCTCATGTCTATGTTTGTGCATTTGTGTCTTGCATTGTGCTTATGGTGCAATGTTATTGGATTGTAGATTGTGATTGTGCCGACGGCAACGGTTGTACTTGTGAAGATTGTGCCAACTATCCACCTTATCCAGGCAAGTGACACACACCAAAAGTCCCAGTTTTAATTCTTGCACTGTAGTGTTTTTATAGTAGACATGTCTAGGGTATATGCTTTGCTATGCAATCCCAGTAGTCTAGCTACCCCTACTTGAATTCTTTGTCGCCATTAAATTTAGTTGTTGCTCAGCTATGCTGTGAAATGATTTTGATAGTGAGTTATGGAAAAACAACTAAGTTTAATGAATTGCCTGGGTGGAATTGGTATTGCTCGGGTTATGTTGAGTGGTTCCCTGGGGTCATGTCGTCGAACCTCTGAACCGCCAGGTGTATCGCACTTGTGGACGGCCACCCAGGAACAAAGAGATAATAGACAACCTTGCTCATTAGCTTTCCGTACAGCCACATGCTAATATGGGCTCTGGCTTGATGGAGTATGTTGTGAGAACCCGGATCCTACGTGACATATGATGTAGGGGATTTTAGGTTGGTACGGGTCCGTAGAGAATGGTCTGGGGGATTACTTCAGAAAAGTCTTGTCCTAGTCAACATCTGTCCATTTGAGCAAAATGTGCTTCATGGAAGAAGAGCAGACTAGGTCATGTGGGTAAATTGTACAACCTCTGCAGAGTGTTAAACTAAGTACTTAGCCGTGTCCCCGGTTATGGACAATCTGAGCGAACTGACAAGGATCCTGTTCGAAAGTCTCCTCATTCCAATTTCTTAAATAAAACTTGATGGGTGAACAGGGAATATGTCAATTGGTGCAAGTGACTATCGGCTAGCAGGTCCCATGCCATGTCTATGGTCCGAGTCTGCGAGGGTAGGTCGCCCAAACCAAGTTGGTCATATGAAATAGGAAGGCTCACTGATGTCTATCGGTGGTGTCAGGACTCACTGATGTCTATCGGTGGTGTCCAGGTTCATTGATGTCTATCAATGGTACCGCTTAATTAGTATGAAAGAAAATGATTTGTCAAATGATAGGATAAAATTGGCTTTATGCAAATGTGCCTGAGCTCTACTAGCCAAATGTGCACTTAAGTGTTAGGTTGCCACTTGTGTCCACCATAGTGTCATCTTGCCAATACAATTCCAAATGTATTGACCTTCGGGCTGTAACGTTTTATGTTGCAGGTTACTTCCCTAGCTGAAGATGTTTGTTTAGGTTCACGAGTCTTTGCCCAACATGTCTGACTGTGGCTTCATGAAGGAAGATGGCTCCATGCTTTATATTTTCCTTGCTGCTTTAAACTCTGAATTTGTGCTAGCCTGAGAGCTATGCAACTTGTATCGAACTATTTTATTTCCGCTGGATCTTAGGTTGTAATGAAGACCTTTGCTACTTGGTATTTCATCTTAAACTGTGTGTGCTAGCAGTTCGATCCAGGGACTAGCACGGTTGCACAGAGACTCTCACTTTTTCAGGTGAGGTCACTACAATTGTTGTGCCAAGTAAAGTCTTTGATAGTAGGGTTGATACTAGATTTGGATTACTGCGCATAAACAGATTTCTGTCTGTCACGAATTTGGGAAGGGTTCTCTGTAGGTAACTCAGAAAAATCTGCCAATTTACGTGCTTGATCCTCAGATATGTACGCAACTTTCATTCAATTTGAGCATTTTCATCTGAGCAAGTTAAGTGCCCCTGGAAAATTCGTCTTTACGGACTGTTCTGTTTTGACAGATTCTGCCTTTTATTTCGCATTGCCTCTTTTGCTAATGTTGGATGGATTTCTTTGTTCCATTGACTTCCAGTAGCTTTGGGCAATGTCCAGAAGTGTTAAGAATGATTGTTTCACCTCTGAACATGTGAAATTTTGATTATGCACTAACCCTCTAATGAGTTTGTTTCGAGTTTGGTGTGGAGGAAGTTTTCAAGGGTCAAGAGAGGAGGATGATATACTATGATCAAGAAGAGTGTAAAGTCTAAGCTTGGGGATGCCCTCGTGGTTCATCCCTGCATATTTCAAGAAGACTCAAGCATCTAAGCTTGGGGATGCCCAAGGCATCCCCTTCTTCATCGACAACTTATCAGGTCACCTCTAGTGAAACTATATTTTTATTCCGTCACATCTTATGTACTTTACTTGGAGCGTTTGTTTGTTTTTGTTTTGTTTGAATAAATTCATGCTTGTGTGGGAGAGAGACACGCTCCGCTAGTTCATATGAACACATGTGTTCTTAGCTTTTAATGTTCATGGCGAAGGTTGAAACTGCTTCGTTCATTGTTATTTGGTCGGTTAAGGAAATGTTGCATGTGGTAGTGGTATAATGAAACACTTGCATAATATTGTAGATCATTGAGCTTTGATAACTTGATTCTTTGCAAACGTTTTGAGGTATTTAGATGGTAAGGCTTGCTGGATAAATAAGTTAAAATTAGTAGTGGATTGTTGTCTTTAAGATGTGCCGTACTACAAACTCTACTTAAATAGTTGAAGGTGTAGTTGGAATTGATAGCTTTCCATGTCTAAAGGTTCATCGTAATAACTAAGTTGTGCTGAAGGTCAGTGAAATTTTAATCATGCTCTTAATGTTGAACCTGCTAGTCGTTTGCAATAAGCTTGTGAGTTCTTTTGACTAATGTTAAGCTACGGTTTTTGGCACTTCCACCATCCATATTTGCTAGCCTCTTCGGTACTGTGCATTGCCTTTTGCTCACATTGAGAATTGTGCATACTTCGCCGGTACATCCAAACCCGTGGGAGGACTTTCTCTTGTTCTCCTACACATAAGCCCATACATCTCCTCAAAACAGCCACCATACCTACCTACCACAGCATTTCCATAGCTGTTCCGAGATATATTGCCATGCAACTTCCATTTTACATTACATGCCATGTTGTCATTTATTATTTGTATATTGCTTTGCATGATTCTATGCAGCTGATGTGTGGTTTACCCATGTTACGCTAGATCATTGCACATCCTGCTACACTGGCAGAGGCATACAGTTTCATACATCATGTTTTATTCATTATGAGTTATTTGTATCAAAAAGTGTGTTGTCATATTAGGATGTTGCCCCTAAAAGTGAAAAGAGCCATGGAGGCCATCAAAAAGAGAAAAAGAAAAGAAAGAAGAAAAATAGAAAAGAAAAAGAAAAAGAAAAAAAAGAGAATAAAGAAAAAGGGGGCAGCATTACTATCTTTTATCCACACTTGTGCTCATGTTTTAGCACCTGCATATTCATAGTCATCATTTGTGCTCATGTTTAGCAGCTACACTCCATATGAGAGATTTTTCATGTTTTACTAGTATAACTATGTGGGGAATTTACACTATATAACTTGGGTTGTATATTCCAATGATGAGCCTCCTCAAAAGTGCTCTAGGTCTTCGTGAGCAATCAAGTTGGATGCACCCCCACTAGTTCCATTGGAGAGCTTTCATACACATATAGCTCTATGTGCATCCGTTGCATGGCAATCACTACTCCTTGCATAGCTTCGATTATAAGTCTCCCTCTTGTCTAATAATCACTTATGGCTTTGTAAGACTTTCTTCCATTTGGCCTTCCAAACCCCCATTAACGTTCTTTATGCCATAACATCCTGGTGCTAATACCAAATGCTTGCGCTCACCGGTTGAGTAGACTTCGAAACAGCTTGATTCATGACGTTCATGTTTATGTTTACTTGACTGAATCCTTCTTATGTTGTGAAAATTTACTTGATGCTTGGAATGAAGGATAGAACTTCTACGCTGAATACTTAACACATCTTTAATGAACTTTGTACGGTTTCATGTCTTTGAAGCAATAGTCCATGAAAACTTCTAGCTTGTTTAACTCTTGCATTATCATCTCTTATATCTATATAGACATTTGCTTTGAGTGATTTGATCTCAGTTCACATGCTTTACATCATTATTGGATCAAGATTATGTTGGTAGCATGTCACTTCAGAAATTATCCTTGTTATCGTTTACCTACTCGAGGGCGAGTAGGAACTAAGCTTGGGGATGCTGATACGTCTCCAACGTATCGATAATTTCTTATGTTCCATGCTTGTTTTATGACAATACCTACATGTTTTATACACACTTTATGTCATATTTATGCATTTTCCGGAACTAACCTATTGACGAGATGCCGAAGTGCCAGTTCTCGTTTTTCGCTGTTTTTGGTTTCAGAAATCCTAGTAAGGAAATATTCTCGGAATTGGACGAAATCAACGCCCAGCATCTTAGAATTCCACGAAGCTTCCAGAACACCCGAGAGGGACCAGAGGAGGGCCACAGGGCCACCACACGCCAGGCCGGCGCGACCCAGGGGGGGCGCGCCCCCCTGTTGTGTGGCTGCCCCGTAACCCTTCCGACTCCGCCTCTTCGCCTATAAGAAGCCCCTGACCTAAATCTTCGATACGAAAAAGCCACGGTACGAGAAACCTTCCAGAGCCGCCACCATCACGAAGCCAAGATCTGGGGGACAGGAGTCTTTGTTCCGGCACGCCGCCGGGACGGGGAAGTGCCCCCGGAAGGCTTCTCCATCGACATCACCTCCATCTTCATCACCGCTGTTGTCTCCCATGAGGAGGGAGTAGTTCTCCCTCGAGGCTAAGGGCTGTACCGGTAGCTATGTGGTTAATCTCTCTTCCATGTACCTCAATACAATGATCTCATGAGCTGCCTTACATGATTGAGATTCATATGAGCTTTGTATCACTATTCATCTATGTGTTACTCTGGTGATGTTATTAAAGTAGTCTATTCCTCCTTCATGATGTAACGGTGACAGTGTGTGCATCGTGTAGTTCTTGGCGTAGGTTATGATCATAATCTCTTGTAGGTTATGGAGTTAATTATTACTATGATAGTATTGATGTGATCTATTCCCCCTTCATAGTGTAAAGGTGACAGTGTGTATGCTATGTTAGTACTCGGTTTAAATTGCAAAGATCTATTATGCTCAAAGGTTACTTAAATATGAATGCCGAATGTTGTGGCGCTTGTTAACTCCGGCATTGAGGTGCTCTTGTAGCCCTACACAATGAATGGTGTTTGTTATCAAACAAGAGTATATGTAGCACAAAGGAAGAGAACTTATTTATTTATGTGATCAATGTTGAGAGTGTCCACTAGTGAATGTAGGATCCCTAGGCCTTGTTTCCAATACTGCAAACACTGCTTATTTACTGTTCTGTTGCATGTTTACTCGCTGCCATATTTTATTCAGATTGCTATGACCACTCATATACATCCATACTACTTGTATTTCACTATCTCTTCGCCGAACTAGAGCACCTATACATCTGACAAGTGTATTAGGTGTGTTGGGGACACAAGAGACTTCTTGTATCGTGATTGCAGGGTTGCTTGAGAGGGATATCTTTGACCTCTTCCTCCCTGAGTTCGATAAACCTTGGGTGATCCACTTAAGAGAAAACTTGCTGCTGTTCTACAAACCTCTGCTCTTGGAGGCCCAACACTGTCTACAGGAAAAGAAGCGTGAGTAGACATCAATGCGCGCATGTCATACCTTGCACATATCATTCGTGCATATATTTCAATATAATATATATCTGAACATATTCTTGGGGATATATATATATATATATTTCAATCTCTCTCTCTCGATCTATATATCGTTGGTGGCCAAAAAACACACTTATATACGCATGCACTTTATGCGCAAAGGCGCGGGTGCCTCTAATAATGTGTGTGTGCACTCGATCGATGATCCCTAAACCTTAAACCCTAAACCCTAATCCCTAATTATACCCTAAACGTACACCCTAAACAACCTAAACACTAAACCCTAAACCCTAGACCCTAAACCCTAAACACTACACCCTAAACCCTAAACCCTAAACACTAAACCCTAAACCCTAACCCTAGACCCTAAACCCTAAACACTAAACCCCAAACCCTAAACCCTAGACCCTAAACCCTAATTAACCCTAACCCTAACCCGAAAACCCTAGCTAGATAACCCTAAACCCTAATTAAACCCTACACATATATATATAGGCCAACGACACTTCATTGCGCATCAAGCAGGCGACCAACTAATTAGCGCTGATAAATTAATTAACTTGAAATTTGACAAGTTCTCTCGAAAGAAAACACATTTGATTAAGTTGCCTCATAATGTATATACAATTAGTGTGCATGCGCGCATGTCATACCTTGCACATATCATTCGTGCATATATTTCAATATATATCTGAACATATTCTTGGGGATATGTATATATTTCAATCTCTCTCTCGATCTATATATCGTTGGTGGCCAAAAAACACACTTATATACGCATGCACTTTATGCGCAAAGGCGCGGGTGCCTCTAATAATGTGTGTGTGCACTCGATCGATGATCCCTAAACCTTAAACCCTAATCCCTAATCCCTAATTATACCCTAAACGTACACCCTACACACTAAACCCTAAACCCTAAACACTACACCTTAAACCCTAAACACTAAACCCTAAACCCTAACCCTAGACCCTAAACCCTAAACACTAAACCCCAAACCCTAAACCCTAGACCCTAAACCGTAATTAACCCTAACCATAACCCTAAAACCCTAGCTAGATAACCCTAAACCCTAAACCCTAATTAAACCCTACATATATATAGGCCAACGACACTTCATTGCGCATCAAGCGGGCGACCAACTAATTAGCGCTGATAAATTAATTAACTTGAATTTTGACAACTTCTCTCGAATGAAAACACATTTGATTAAGTTGCCTCATAATATATATACAATTAGTGTGCATGCGCGCATGTCATACCTTGCACATATCATTCGTGCATATGTTTCAATATAATATATATCTGAACATATTCTTGGGGATATATATATATTTCAATCTCTATCTCGATCTATATATCGTTGGTGGCCAAAAAACACACTTATAAACGCATGCACTTTATGCGCAAAGGCGCGGGTGCCTCTAATAATGTGTGTGTGCACTCGATCGATGATCCCTAAACCTTAAACCCTAAAACACTAATCCCTAATCCCTAATTATACCCTAAACGTACACCCTAAACACCCTAAACACTAAACCCTAAACTCTAGACCCTAAACCCTAAACCCTAAAGCCTAAACCCTAAACCCTAAACACTAAACACTAAACCCTAAACCCTAGACCCTAAACACTAAACCCTAAACCCTAAACCCTAGACCCTAAACCCTAATTAACCCTAACCCTAACCCTAAAACCCTAGCTAGATAACCCTAAACTGTGACGCCCCGAGACCGGTACCATGAGGATTCCAGCGATCCCGCCGAAATCTGCACGATATCGATCCAGAGACGCCCTCCGACACGACGTGCGCGACGAATCACACACGTGATGCCAGAGGAATTAAGACGAGCGGTAACATTACAACATGATTACAATAAAGCCCACAAGAAACATATATTACAACAACGACTCTAATGAGTCAAGATACAAATATACAATACAAAGATCCAAATCATACAGAAGATCGAACACGTCCGAGTACGGACAAGATACAAATTGGACTAAGAGTCATGAAGATAAATGATGACGTCCATAACCCTGCCCAGGCCAAGCCGGAAGGGTAACCTTGCTAGCGTCGTCTTCATCGAACATATCTTCATACCTGCCCGGTTATATCCCGTAGGAGCAGCAATAAGTACGGGTTCGTACTTAACAAGACTTCAAGACGTATAAGCATTCGTCAACCAGTCGTCCTTTGTACTTGAGGCACGCAGGGGACTTAGAGGACGCAAGAGGAACGTCATAGGCAATATGGTGGTGTTAAGCGGCAACGCGCAAGCACTAAAAACCTATAGAGACACTCTACAACATTCGTCTAATCAGAGAAGATGAGAGAGCACATAAACTAACAGTTCTATACTCTGTAAACATAACACAGCCGATGTGTTCTCCCTTCGCAAAGAAGTACTAGCAAAGGCACTCACACTGTTGACAAGTTTTAACCAGTTATTATTTAAGTTGTTCTATCTTACTAAGCAAGTCATTAGCATTGAAACAACAGGTGTAAGTTGTCTATGGTCGAGTCATACAGCTCCAAGTCGTCCATAACCGCGGACGCGGCTTATCGATAAGATTGTAACCCTGCAGGGGTGCCCAAATGTGCCCACACGCACGCTCAACCCACTTACGACAGGTGGATATCACGACACGCACTCTCCTTCACTACAACAATGTCCAGGAAGCCACCTAACTAAGTTAACCCGTATCGAAGTCCGGCCGTGCTCCGAAGCGGACTCAGCTATTGCGACTGTGTGCTAGGTGGACAGTGCCCAGCGGGATGACCACTTCGCAGTGGCACCGCATCCTACGAGCGTGCAAGAGACAACGGGGTTACAAGGCACATAGCTTCCCCAAAAGTAACATCATATCATCAGACCACAAAGAAACAAGCTTGCACGCCCGGGAGAAACAAAACATTCAAACTAATTGTGGCCACTAGACAAAGATGTAGATTCCGGCAGTGGTCGAGGGGAGACCCGGTAAGCATACCCACGTGTGGTTAGAGCGCTCAGTCTCGGAACATATAGCAGGGTCCTAAGATATTTAGGAAACACAAGTGAGCCGTCATAAAACGATCAACTGACCCATCGATGCCTCCGCTAAACAAAACAACTAAAGTAACCATGATTCTTCCCAACATATAACCCGATAAGATAGCAGTAACGGTAACGAGGTAAAACAGCACTAGCATGCACTACGACTCGTAAGGCAGACCCGATAACCAAACAATAGTTGTAGGAGGTGGTGGTGGCAATATGGGCTGCTTGAGGTAACAAGTGGAAAGGACACGTGACAAGAACGCAACTTAAGGATAGCATGAGGGAGAAGGCAAAATAAAATAGGTGAGCGACTCCTGCAGGGACAGGAGTATAGGGGAAATGCTTGCATGTTAAAGCTTGCCGAGGAACATCCGAAGAACTTGGCGTAGCTCGCATCAACTCAACGGCCTATCCGTGAAGAAGCAAAGCACTGGAACAAACAACGGATGCACAATTTACAACGACGACAAAAGAATCGGCATGATGTTGATATGATATGCATGGCATGGCAAACATGATGCGGCGCTGCAACTTATCCATATTAAGCGGAATTGGAATTCCGACACACAATTATTAGGTTCGAGTTATTTGTCTACCCCGCATATTAAATGTTGATTAGCATGGCAAAAACATGGCATGGGTGAGCTACGCAAAATTAAATGGAACCGGGATAAGATAATAGTCCCGCACAATTCCATATTTGGTTATTAGGTGTTTCGCTATTTATCTGAACCCACAAGATATGCGATGCGATGCATGATGCTATGATGAATGCAACAAGTTATATATGGCACATTTAGAAAATAGGTATAGGTTTAGGGTCGGTGTGGTGACCCTGCATACCACTGCATGTTGTAGTATGCCAGTCGTTGATATAACATTCACGAAGTACCATTCCGCAAATATTACATCCCTCAGAGTAGTACAACAGAACATAGCAGGGTCCATAACTCATTCATTTATTATTACAACTATCATACACATGTCATCTTGGAGCTCCTCTTGGGTCCTAAGAGGAATACTCCTGGGTTCGAGGCGAACTCAACTTAACTTACAATACCAGAGTCTCATTAAACTAAACATTTATTTCATCGAGCAGCTAAATACTAAGAGTTCGGGCTGCTCGGTTACTACTACTATCGGATATCTCTAGGCTTGATCTCCTCCGGAAGCCTCCCCGGATCCGTAGACTATGAGATAGTCTACGCCTTCAACTCCTCCTGAGAGGTCTGGTTCCTCGTAGCCGATGATCTCGGCTCCTTCATTGTTGTTGTAGTCCTCCTCCAGATGGTTCAGACAATCTAAGCATGGGATTTAAGAGTGGTATGAGTACGAGCGTACTCAACAAGTTCATTATAGATAAGAGGTGTTTAATGCACTAGGTACGATATTAGACCAGAAAGTCTAATACCAATGCAAGTTTTGATAAACATTTCTTCAAGAGATTGCTTTTATTTCAAAGAGCTATGTCCGTCGGCCTTCACCGGTTTACTAGAACTTCATGGAGCTCCTTTCCGGCCGCGTTCGCAGTTCCTCAATCCCGGAACAGGGAGTGACGGAGTCACAGATTCTTTACACTCTGCAGAGGTGTGTTGCTTTACCCATAAGAGATCTTAACCTTGGTGCCAACCGGGCAGCTTTCCCGTCCACACTTCCTTCGGTGTGAGGCCCGGTATAAGGTCTAGCCAATCATGTTCCTCCGCTACCTCGAACACCCACCCTTTGTTGCATGCCCCGACCACTGGGTCCACGTCGGTCCCATTATTCCCGTAGATTTCAAGGTGGACCCCGACCACGACAACGATGCTTGGGCTCTACCATACACTCCTACGCCGGTAGCTGCAACCCATCCTAGAACGCAATACCGTGGGGACTTAGGACTCCCCAGCCTCACCATCTTGCTCCTTCGGGCGACAAGTGTACTACGGACTATGCCGTGGGGACTTAGGACTCCCAGCCTCACCGGCTTGCCCCCTTGGATTACAAGTGTACTACGGTAAAGCGCATCCGTTGATGAATGAGAGGTGGAAACACTTTTGACTACTCCGTCCCACTCCGGATCTTATGGTTAACACGGGTATTACGGCACAAGAATCACTCGGCGACATTTGTTGTTTAATCCTAGATGGATATTAACCCTTGCAATGGAACCTCCTCCATATCAACACAATCCATGGTTCCATTGCCCACCACATAGTCATATTCATAGTTATGAAAGTAGTGGTTTTGATTTTTATGCAATAGTGATAACCATAATACTTTGCAAGTAATTTGATAGAAATACTCAAATGACATGAGCAAGTGATGAACTTGCCTGAACACTGCAAAGTTTTGCAGTTGGAAGGTGTGGACTGACCCTTGTCCTCTGGTTCTGAAAAATAGCATCATTGTCCGATAAGGGCAATGGTTAAAGAAGCAATTATGCATGATTCCATTTTTAGGGTTTGTTCCCCCCTTCCGATGTCGTTATTATTTCATGTAAGAGGTTAATACTAAGAATAATTTGGGAATACTTGATTTAAAGTAAAATACAACCTTGAAATGTTGTCAAGGTGTTTTTAAAGTCCAAATGCATTAATGGACTTATTTTCATTATTGAAAATAATATGTGTGATTTAAATCATTATTTAAATCATCAAATTATGACTTATTCTTCTTTGTCTTCAAAAATTCTCTTTGATATTTTATTGAGATAGAGAATTTTATGCTGATTAATTTTCATATTTTTAATTATTTTTTCAGAACTGTTAAATAATTATTGTGCCTTTCTAAAGTTTATGCATTTTAATAGAATGGTGAAATGGCAAAAATGCCCCTGGGCCCACCTGTCGGTGCAACCCAGTGGGTTTGGTCGAACCGACCGGCCTGGTCCGGCTCGACCAGCCTCACTTCCCTCTCTCCGCTCACACGCGACCAAACCCTAACCCTCTCGCGTCTCTCTGGCGATCCCGCGTCGCCGCCCACCTCGCCGGATTATCCCGGCCAACTCCGGCCATCGCCGCCGGCGAGATTAGGTGGATCTGAACCGCCTCTCGACGGCGGACACGGTGGTCCGCGTCGATCTGACGCTCGCGTCCTGGTTCACTCGTCCCCGACCTCCTCTGCGGCGGCTAGGGTTGATGGGATCCGTGGCGATCCTGCCGATCCACGGTTTTTGGCGCGGTGACGCCGCCGTGGACCACGCCGCGGTGTGCGGGTTGCTGCGGCACTTGTCGGAGCCTGGCCTGGCTTGGCCAGGTGCTGCCGAGCTCTCGGCGCGCGCCGCCGTGGCCGCCATGGCCTCGACTCCTGCCTGCTCGCCCCGAGTACGTGCGCCACCCTTCTCTCACCCCCGGTGCCTGTTCTTCTTCCTCCTCCTCTAGCTCTGGCCACGGCTGCTCCATTCCGTGGAGATGCCTGCCGTGCCCATGCTCTGCCGCCGTCTAGCTAGCTGTGCAAGCTTGCGTGCTGCTGTGCTGCGTTCTTGTCTCTTGCTCTACTTGCCCTAGTCTAAACGCGTGTGCTCACCCTACTGTGGCGTATGCTTCCTTTGTCTACTGACTCTGCTCACCCTAGTGGTTATGCATGGTATGATCTATCTAGATGCTCATTTGAGCATCCCTAGCCACTGCTGTGGCTTGCTTGCTTGTGCTATGCTTATGCTCTGGCTCCCCTGGTTCATTACTGTGAGTGATTCTTGCTGTTTAGCAAGAACCAGTGTTGTTTGTGTGATGATTAAATATTGATGGCTCATGGTAGGCTCTGCCTTGCTTCATTGTTGTCCATATACATTAACTTCTTGATGATATGCTTCGGATACAAACATAAAATGATTTATGTAATTATACTGTAATTCAATTGTTGCTTAACTGTGGCTGTTTGGTTTATATAGTTCATGAATGGATGCAAGACTTGTCTCTGACAATCACTTGCATAGCATGTCAAGCTCTGATGATCCTATGATCATCAGCTGCTTGATTGTTGCTGGCTAATCTATTGTATGTGCCTCTCTGGTGTTTGTTTTTGATTTGTGTGACACCATATCTTGTGCTCTGGTGCCAGGTGATGCTTGCTCAAGCATCAACTGATGCTTGGATTACTTAACTGTTTCATTTATCTGTGTTTCCTGGCTTTATTAGATGAATAAATGATGTGAACTGTTTAGCAGTAATGATCTCATGGATGGAATAATGAGGCTAAAGGGATGCCAACCACTGGTTGGGTACCCTAGCTCATCTCGAACCCTACTGGGTGATGATGTGATGCTTTGGTGATCTGTTTAAGTGGCTAGGTAGCTGATGTGACCCTAGCAGGCTTGATCTGCTAGAAATGGTTGCTCCTGCCTCTCTGTGACTTGCTATGGTTGGTGATTGCTTGCTGGAATGGAACAACTGCTCACTGGCTTGATCCAATATTGGACTTCCAGTGGCCCTTTGATGTTGACAAAGAATATAGACAAGGAATTGTCTATAGTCTGATGGCACAAGTAGTTGTAGGTGTTAAGTGTGTGGGCTAAGCTAGCTGTGACATCATCCCTTGCTGGATTCCTTTAATTATGCTCTGATTTGCATAACTACTGTTCCCATAGGATGATTGCCTAGTGGTCTTTACCCATATCTGCTTGCACCAAATGGCTTTACAGCCAGATGATGACACAAACATAGGGTATCTACCCTTTTTGGTGTGCTGGAGATCATGCCTGTGCAATTTTATGAACAGAACCATCTGTTCTGTTCATGATCATATTTATACCTTACTCCAGCTCCTAGAAATAGTGTGTTGGTGTAGAGGATTGCTTCGGTTGATGATCAAAGCTTGCTCTGCTCCTCCTGGCTAGCTGATGCTTGATCTATTCCATGATTTGTTGCTCAGCAGCAAGCAGTTCTTGGTGGAACTGTCTCTGGTGGGTTTTGGCTAGCTATGTGTTCTTCCTGTTCTTGAGTTCTTACCCTGGGAGATTCTGCCGATGATCAGCTAGGGTTTGCTGGTGAAAAAGCTTTTATACCATCCAGTACCCTGCTTCATTGGTCGACAGCACAACCATGTCACTTAGGTGACTCTCCCCTGGTACGTGTGTGTTGTGAGACATGCGGCTATCCTCGTGAGCTGCTTGTGTGCTTCACGAGGTTGGGACTTGGTCCTTTGGCTTGACACCCGGCGGTGTTTGAGTTATCCTCTCAATTTGATCATATTTGCTAACCTGCCAAGTGGTTTTACCACTTGGCATAATCCCTATTTTCTTGTCTTTGTTGTCTTACTATGCGGGTTTAAGGAAATGATCAAGAAGTTCAATCAAGTGATGTCCAAGAAAATCATGAAGATTTTCTTATCTAGTTTAGCCATTTACAATATCTTTGTAATTTTCATTTTCTATTTTTCTATTTATTCAATTCTTGTAATGTGTTGTAATATTTTATATTTCAATTCTGGATATTGTAAAGACAATGTATCTTGTGTGATTATTAATAAAGCTCAAAGTTTCCCTAATGAGCTTTACTAAATAAATGTAATGTTTATATTCTTGATTATTAATATTTGTTTAATGAATTACCTCAATTTTGAATTATGAGATATTCATATGATGTTTAAATTTGAAATTCAAAAGTTCTTGTGTTTGAATTCAATCATGCAACTTAAGTTGTAATGCAATACTCTCCTCTCTTCTCAAAACCCTAATTTAGTTAGGTGAGTTGCAAGTTTGTCGCACTCTCGAAACCCTAACCCTGTAAGGTGTCGAGAGAGAAACTTGTTCCCCTTCGATGCAGTTTTTGTTTAAAAGCGCGAAATTTCCCCAGAATTTACTATGAAATGCACATCCCATTCTAAAATCTACCCCTCGATCGTCTCTAAACCTGGGACATTACGGTCGGGGTCTCACGGTATCGGAACAAAGGGGTTCGCCGGATTCAGGTTCGGAGAGGAAGAACATGAAGCGGAGTCTCGGACTTCAATTCTGAGAAGGAGAACTTGGGGTTCCGTCTTCGGTGTCGGTGGCGGACTCGAATTGACGCCGATGGTCTTCGGTTAGCAACGGGCTTGTCCACCGAGAGGGTTCGAAGATCTTGGCGATCAAGGAAGCACGTGAGGAACCAAACAAGCTCGTGTAGCACTTGGAGCTCTGAGACGATGTGCTCTTCGCGGGCGACGGCGGACACGAACCAGAAGCAAAACGCACACATGCATGTGCAAAAACAGAAGCACAACACCACTGCATGGGCACAGGCAACACGAACCACGGCTCACAGCCGTAGGGATGGACGGTGTCGCGCAGGTCTTGGCGTCGGCGGAGTGCTGGCGGTAGACACCAAGCACGGGAGAGGAGGCGCCAGGGACGTCCTTGTGGCGAACTTGGTCAACGAAGACGGAGGCCGGGGCCTTGGGCGCCGCAGATGCGCGTACGGAGCGCCAGGAGGTCGAGATCGAGGGCATCCGGTTCGCACAGTGATGCAGGGATGCCGCGGTTCAGCACGGGTAAGGGGCGCTGCCGGCGGTTGGAGAACTTGCAGGAGGATCTGGAGGCGGCGGGCTCGCGCGGCGCGCAGCAGAGAGGAGGCGCGGCCACGGGACGCTGCGCGGGAGGCGGCGGAAGATGGCGTCGGGTTGGAGGCGAGGTGAAGCAGAGGCGGGGTCGCGTCGGGCGCGAGGGGGCGGCGCAGGGTCGCAGGAGGGTGCCCGGCGGCTGGCGAAGAGGAGGCCGGGGCGGAGCAGGGCATGCAGCAGCCGACCGACGGTGGCTGGGAGCGAGCGGAGAGAGGGCGCCGCGGGCAGGGACGCGAGCGAGGTCGCTCGACCGAGCAAGGGAAGCGAGGCCACGGGCTCGGGGTCGGGGAGAGACTGAGAGAGGTGGGAGGACCGGCGCAGAAAAAGATAAGAGGGAGGGGGTTTTTGGCAAAGATGGGGGGCCGGCGGCGGAGGGGAGTGGAAGGGAAAAGAGCCAGGGAGCTCGGTGGGATTAGGGTTTGGCTGGGGGCGGCCGAGCTGGGCCGGAGCTGGGCTTGGCCGGTGGCTGCCGGCTGGGCTGCTCTCTCTCCTTTTTTTTAATTTAAAACTGTTTTCTTTATTGTTTTCTGTTTCGTTTGAAAGCCATTTCAAATAGTTTTTATATAGAAAAATAACTAGAGAACGAATATTTTTATTTGGGATAGAAGGAGGGGAGTAATTGTAAAACAAAATAGGGTTTAATAAAATAATTTTGGGATCCAAATATGCATGATGCACATGATGATGCATAAAAGCAAAATAACAGACAAAATTTATTAGGGGTATATCCGGGGCCGTTACATAAACCCTAAACCCTAATTAAACCCTACATATATATAGGCCAACGACACTTCATTGCGCATCAAGCAGGCGACCAACTAATTAGTGCTGATAAATTAATTAACTTGAATTTTGACAAGTTCTCTCGAATATATGAAAACACATTTGATTAAGTTGCCTCATAATATATATACAATTAGTGTGCATGCGCGCATGTCATACCTTGCACATATCATTCGCGCATATATTTCAATATATATCTGAACATATTCTTGGGGATATATATATTTCAATCTCTCTCTCGATCTATATATCGTTGGTGGCCAAAACACACACTTATATACGCATGCACTTTATGCGCAAAGGCGCGGGTGCCTCTAATAATGTGTGTGTGCACTCGATCGATGATCCCTAAACCTTAAACCCTAAAACCCTAATCCCTAATCCCTAATTATACCCTAAACGTACACCCTAAACACCCTAAACACTAAACCCTAAACCCT
>NC_061510.1:205496609-205517701 GCF_022539505.1 Lolium rigidum
CTTGTAGAAAGGCCTTCACTATGAGACCACTTTTGAAACAAAATAAAATCTTTTCTAAAACAAAAATTGGCATACATGCCTATGTGGCTATATTGCCATTTTGGGGTTCGGGGTTTTGAAATAGGATTTGAATTTGGATTTTCCCTATAAATGAAATGATGACATGATGCTTATGAATGCAATGCATGATGTTTAGAAATTTTGAAAATTGGGATGTTACAAACCTACCCCCCTTAAGATGATTCTTGCCCTCGAGAATCGGAGTGGCTAGCAAATAGGTGTGGATGGTCTTCTCGAAGATCATCTTCTCGCTCCCAAGTAGCTTCTTCCTCGGTGTGGTGATTCCATTGGACTTTGCAGAACTTGATCGTCTTAGTACGAGTAGCTCTTTCTGATGTCTCCAGTATCTTGATTGGCTTCTCTTCATATGTGAGATCACTCTCCAACTGAACTTCCTCAAGTGGCACTGTATCTCTCAACGGGGTCTCTTCCATATCTGGGTGGCACTTCTTCAGTTGGCTTACATGGAACACGTTATGAACTGCAGATAGTGATTCTGGCAGTTCCAACTCATAAGCTACTTCACCTTTGCGAGCCAGGATTTTGAATGGTCCTACAAAGCGGGGTGCTAACTTTCCCTTGACTCCAAACCTCTTCACACCACGAAGTGGTGAGACTCTAAGGTATGCTCTATCACCTATCTCATAGGTTACTTCCCTACGCTTTGAGTCAGCGTAGCTCTTCTGTCTAGATTGAGCTATCTTCAGTCTATCTCTGATCAACCTGACCTTCTCTTCTGCATCCTTGATCATGTCTGGTCCAAATAGACTCCTTTCTCCTACTCCACTCCATAGTAGTGGGGTGGTGCACTTTCTTCCATATAGTGCCTCAAATGGAGCCATTCCAATACTTGCTTGGTGGCTATTGTTGTATGAAAATTCTGCGTATGGCAAATTTTCATCCCAGCTGGATCCATAATCCAACGCACAAGCTCTTAACATATCTTCCAATATTTGGTTTACTCTCTCAGTCTGTCCATCAGTTTGTGGGTGAAACGCTGTGCTGAACTCAAGTCTAGTTCCCAAAGACTCATGTATTTGACGCCAAAAGTGAGAAGTGAACTGAGTACCTCTATCTGAAACAATGCTCTTGGGCACTCCATGCAAACAAATGATTCTGCTCATGTATATCTTGGCTAGCTTGGCACTTGTATAGGTGGTCTTCACTGGTATAAAGTGAGCCACTTTAGTCAGACGGTCCACTACGACCCAAATTGAATCATATCCAGATCTAGTCTTTGGCAATCCGGTGATAAAGTCCATGCCAATATTTTCCCACTTCCACTCTGGTACTGGTAAGGGTTGCAACAGTCCTGCTGGTTTTTGATGTTCTGCTTTGACTCTGCTACAAACATCACACAGTGCAATATACTCGGCGATGTCTCTCTTCAAGTTAGTCCACCAGAATCTTTCCTTTATGTCCATGTACATCTTAGTGTTACCAGGATGAATGGAGTATGGTGAATCATGTGCTTCTTGAAGAATCAACTTCCTAAGTTCTGGGTCTTGAGGCACACAAATTCGCTTCTCGAACCATATGGTTCCTTGCTCATCCTCATGAAATCCCTTTGCTTTGCCTTCACACATATTGGCCTTGATTACTTCCATTTCTTTGTCTAACTTCTGAGCTTCTCTAATCTTATCCATTAGTGTTGGTTGAACTTCAAGCGATGCCAAATAACCTTCTGGCACAATCTCCAATCGGAGATCTTTGAAATGTTCACACAACTCATCAGGTAGTTCTCCTGCGGTGAGACCGTTTACATAGGTCTTACGACTCAGCGCATCGGCTACAACATTAGCCTTTCCCGGGTGGTATTGCAAACTCATATCATAATCCTTTATTAGTTCTAACCATCTTCTTTGCCTCATGTTCAGTTCCTTCTGAGTGAATATATACTTTAGGCTCTTATGGTCAGTGAACACATCACAATGCTTTCCCATCAGATAATGTCTCCATACCTTGAGAGTATGCACGACAGATGCTAGCTCTAAGTCGTGAGTTGGATAGTTTCTCTCATGACGTTTGAGTTGTCGCGAAGCATAGCACACTACTTTGCCATCTTGCATTAGAACACCTCCAAGTCCTTGGCGAGAAGCATCACAGTACACTTGGAAATCCTTATTGATATCCGGCAAACATAGGACCGGTGCACTTACTAGGCGTTGCTTCAACGCTTGAAAACTAGTTTCGCACTCGTCAGTCCATAAGAATTTCTTATCCTTCTTCAACAGTTCTGTCATGGGCTTTGCAATCTTGGAGAAATTCTCAATAAATCTCCGGTAGTATCCAGCAAGTCCTAAGAAACTCCGAATCTCTCCTGCATTCTTGGGTGACTCCCATTCAGTCACAGCTGCAACTTTGCTTGGGTCTACTGCGACTCCTTCTGCTGAAACTATGTGTCCAAGGAATCCAACTCTGTCTAACCAGAACTCACACTTGCTAAACTTAGCATACAACTTGTGCTCTCTGAGATTTTCCATGATTAGGTGCAAATGTTTCTCGTGCTCGGCATCATCTTTTGAATAGATCAATATATCATCGATGAATACCACCACGAACTTATCCAAATATTCCATGAATACCTTGTTCATCATGGTCATGAAATATGCCGGAGCATTGGTTAGTCCAAAGGGCATAACGCTGTACTCATACAGACCGTATCTAGTTGTGAATGCGGTCTTAGGTATATCCTCCTCCCGGATCTTCAATTGGAAGTAACCCGATCGAAGATCTATCTTGGAGAATACCTTTGCTCCCTTCAATTGGTCAAACAAGTCATTGATGTTGGGCAATGGGTACTTGTTTTTAATCGTCATCTCATTCAACGAACGGTAGTCCATCACCAATCTTTTGCTAGAGTCCTTCTTCTCAACAAACAGTACAGGTGCTCCCCAAGATGACGAACTAGGTCGAATATATCCTTTCTCAATTTGCTCCTTAAGCTGCTTCTTGAGCTCCTTTAGTTCATCAACATCCATCTTGTATGGTCTCTTGGCTATGGGTCCAGTACCGGGCGAAAGTTCAATGAGAAACTCAACATCTCTATCAGGTGGCAATCCTGGCAACTCTTCCGGGAAGACATCCAGATATTCTCTCACAACTGGTACATCCTCAAGGCTAACCCCCTTAAGAGAATTGACCTTAGTTCCCTTTAGTTGGAAGGTGGACTTGAAACGAATGTGTTTCTTCTCTGGGGTTGTGAGTGTGATGGTTCTCTTAGCACAGTCTATTATGCCCTCATACGTAGTCATCCAATCCAAGCCTAGGATTACGTCCAATCCTTGTGTTTTCAAGACAATTAGGCTAGTGGGAAAGTTATGATTTCCAATGCGTAGTCCCATTTGATGGCACGCAAAGGTAGCTATCATTTCTCCCCCAGGAGAATTTACTTTGATGGGTTTGTCTGATGTCCTAGTGGGTATCCTATTTCTATCCACGAATACCCTTGATATGAAGGAATGTGATGCACCAGTAATCAAATAGGACAAGTGCTCGAACAATGGTTAAGCAGAAACGTACCGATCACGGCATCCGGTTCATCATATACTTCCTCCACATTGACATGGTTAACATGCCCCTTCTGGAATGAGTTGGGCTTCCTCGCCTCTTCGGCCTTCTTCTCAGGACACTCATTGGCAAAATGTCCCGTCTTCTTGCACTTGAAGCATTCAACCTGACTGATATCCCTCTTCCCAGAACGGTGGCCATTGTGGTTGTTATGACCATTGTTGTGGTTAGAGCCATTGTGGTTGCCATTTACCTTTCCAGAGTTGGGGTGATGATAGCTCTTATGGCCATTGTGATGGTGGCCATTTCCATCGTGGTGCTGATGCTTACTTCCTCCATCATTGTTCCCATACTTGTGATATCCAGAACCTCCACTGCCTTCACCATAAGAGCGCATCTTATGTGGGGGTCCTGATCCATGTTTGTCGTAGCCATGCTTTCTCTTCCTTTTCTCCACTTGCTTCATGGTGTTATCCAGGGTTATAGCTTTGTCACACAGTGACTGGTAAGTAGGCACATAAACCACTGACAGTTGAATCATCAACTCGTCATTCAGTCCCTTAAGACACCTTTCCTTCCTCTTGGCATCCGTGTTGCTATCATCCGGTGCATAGCGCGCCAAGTTGCTAAACTGTTCTATGTATTCAGACACACTGCGATGACCTTGTCTGAGGTTTAGGAATTCAGTCCTCTTCAGGTCCATCACTCCATAGGAAATGTGAGCGGTACGAAAACCTTCTTCAAAGATTGCCCAAGTCACCTCTGTTATTGGATGAGTGATTTGGAAATTTTCCCACCAACTAGCTGCAGGTCCTTCCAGCAAATGAGCAGCAAACCTGACCTTCTCAGCATCAGTGCATCCTATGGTCACCAAGTCCTTGTTCACAGAATGTAGCCAATCATTGGCCACCATGGGTTCTGGTGCCCTTGAGAACTTCTCAGGACGAAGCCTCAGGAACCTAGTCAGCATATCCACATGAGGTGGTGGTGGTGGCGGGGGTGGATTGTTGTTGTTGTTGTTGTTGTTGTTGTTGTTCTGCATGTTGTTGTTCAGCTGGGTTATGGTTTGTGTCACTGCTTGCATCAGCTGAGCCTGCGCTTCCATCATTTGCTGAACATACACTAGCACTTCAGGCTCTCGACGGGGCGGCATGCTGTGGGGTTTGAGAGGTAAGAATAGAATTCAGAAATAGAATCTAAGGGAAATAAAATCCTACCCTCACACAACACATGCACAAAACAACCTTAAACACACAAGCATTCACATATCAAACATTTAGTTTTGAAATACGTAAATCGCAAAACGTCTCGAAAATGGAAAATAAAACACACTAGCTTGCCTACCTCAGGTGGTCGGCAAACTCAACTCGAAAGCTAAGCAAAACGGAAATGGTGGTCACTCTATTTGTCTTGAGTGCTTCAAGTTTATATTCCACTTCCTTGAGGTCTTCAAAGTTTGGACGTCTAAAAGATGAAGATTTGTTTTGAAGATGAAATAGGTGAGAATACAAGAAAACCAATTTGCAAACATTTCTTTTCAATAGAAAATGGATTAGATAGATAAGATGGAATTTTATCCTAAGGTCTTCCTATTTCTAATCCAAACCTAGGGTCACGAACCTATGGGCAACACAGTGCTCTGATACCATCTGTAGTGACCTCACCTGAACAAGTGAGAGTCTCTGTGCAACCGTGCTAGTCCCTGGATCGAACTGCTAGCACACACAGTTTAAGATGAAATACTGATACATCTCCGACGTATCGATAATTTCTTATGTTCCATGCCACATTATTGATGATATCTACATGTTTTATACACATTATATGTCATTATTATGCGTTTTCCGGAACTAACCTATTGACGAGATGCCGAAGGGCCGCTGTCTGTTTTCTGCTGTTTTTGGTTCCAGAAATCCTAGTAAGGAAATATTCTCGGAATCGGACGAAATTAATGCCCAGCATCCTATTTTTCCACGAAGCTTCCAGAACACCCGAGAGCCGCCAGAGGGGGGCCACATGGGCCCCACACACTAAGGCGGCGCGGCCAGAGGGGGGGCGCGCCGGCCTACTGTGTGGACCCCCCGTAGCCCTTCCGACTCCGCCTCTTCGCCTATAAGAAGCCCCCTAACCTAAAACCTCGAGACGAAAAAGCCACGGTACGAGAAACCTTCCAGAGCCGCCGCCATCGCGAAGCCAAGATCTGGGGGACAGGAGTCTCTGTTCCGGCACGCCGCCGGGACGGGGAAGTGCCCCCGGAAGGCTCCTCCATCGACACCACCGCCATCTTCATCAACGCTGCTGTCTCCCATGAGGAGGGAGTAGTTCTCCATCGAGGCTCGGGGCTGTACCGGTAGCTATGTGGTTAATCTCTCTCTGTACTCCAATACAATGATCTCGTGAGTTGCTTTGCATGATTGAGATCCATATGATGAGCTTTGTATCGCTACTAGTTGTGTGCTACTCATGTGATGTTATTAAAGTAGTCTATTCCTCATGCATGGTGTAAAGGTGACTAGTGTGTGCACCGTGTCCGTGTGGTTCTTGTCGTAGGCTATGATCATGATCTCTTGTAGATTGTGGAGTTAATTATTATTATGATAGTATTGATGTGATCTATTCCTCCTTCATAGTGTAATGTGGACAGTGTGTGCGCTATGTTAGTTCTTGGTTTATTTTGCAATGATCTATTATGCTCTAAGGTTATTTAAATATGAACATCGAATGTTGTGGAGCTTGTTAACTCCGGCATTGAGGTGCTCTTGTAGCCCTACACAACGACCGGTGTTTGTCATCCAACAAAAGAGTGTATGTAGCACATATGAGAAAGAGTTATTTGTTATGTGATCAATGTTGAGAGTGTCCACTAGTAAAAGTATGATCCCTAGGCCTTGTTCCTAAATACTGCTATCGCTGCTTATTTACTGTTCTCATCGCTTGTTTACTTCCCTGCAATATTACTACCATCAATCGCACGCCGACAAGCACTTTTTCGGCGCCGTACTACTCGCTCATATTCATTCATACCACTTGTATTTCACTATCTCTTCGCCGAACTAGTGCACCTATTAGGTGTGTTGGGGACACAAGAGACTTCTTGCTTTGTGGTTGCGGTGGTTGCATGAGAGGGATATCCTTGACCTCTTCCTCCCCGAGTTCGATAAACCTTGGGTGATCCACTTAAGGGAAACTTGCTGTTGTTCTACAAACCTCTGCTCTTGGAGGCCCAACACTGTCTACAAGAATAGAAGCACCCGTAGACATCAAGCTATTTTCTGGCGCCGTTGCCGGGGAGGCAAGGTAAAAGGTATTCACATCCTCCGACTACTAAGCTATTTCCTAGTCTTGTTGCCGGTGTGTGAGTGCTCGTAGCTATTTCCTTTAGATCCTGCAATTGCATCTTTTTGTTTCTTGTTTACACTAGTTTGGCATAATGGACAACAATGAGCTTCTTATTCTATTTCCTGATTTAAGACATGGATGGTTTGATGCGAAAATTAAAAAACCTATGGAACATATTAGTATGAACGCTTTGAACACCATTGTTGCTAATGATATGGAAAATTCTAAGCTTGGGGAAGCTGGCTTTGATGAGCATGATATTTTAGTCCCCCAAGCATTGAGGAGAAAATTTACTTTGATGATACTTTGCCTCCTATTTATGATGATTATAATGATAGTGATCTTTTGGTTCCACCTACTATGGAGGATAAGTTTAATTATGATTACAATATGCCTCCTATATTTGATGATGAGAATAATAATGATAGCTACTTTGTTGAATTTGCTCCCACTACATCTAATAAAATTGATTATGCTTATGTGGAGAGTAATGATACTTTTATGCATGTGAATAAGAATGCTTTATGTGATAATTATATTGTTGAGTTTGTTCATGATTCCTCTGAAAGTTATTATGAGAGAGGAAAATATGGTTGTAGAAATTTTCATGTTACTAAAACACCTCTCTATGTGCTGAAATTTTTGAAGCTACACTTGTTCTATCTTCCTATGCTTGTTACTTTGCTCTTCATGAAATTGTTTATTTACAAGATTCCTATGCATAGGAAGCATGTTAGACTTAAATGTGTTTTGAATTTGCTTTTTGATGCTCTCTTTTGCTTCAACTCTTATTTCTTACGAGTGCATCATTAAAACTGCTGAGCCCATCTTAATGGCTATAAAGAAAGCACTTCTTGGGAGATAACCCAGGTGTTTATTTTGCTACAGTACCTTTATTTTATATTTGTGTCTTGGAAGTTGTTACTACTGTAGCAACCTCTCCTTATCATGTTTTTGTGCCAAGTAAAGTCTTTGATGGCAAGGTTCATACTAGATTTGGATTACTGCGCAGAAACAGATTTCTTGCTGTCACGAATCTTGGCCTAATTCTCTGCAGGTAACTCAAAAAATTATGCCAATTTACGTGAGTGATCCTCAGATATGTACGCAACTTTCATTCAATTTGAGAATTTTCATATGAGCAAGTCTGGTGCCATTTTAAAATTCGTCTTTACGGACTGTTCTGTTTTGACAGATTCTGCCTTTTATTTCGCATTGCCTCTTTTGCTGTGTTGGATGGATTTCTTTGTTCCATTGATCTCCAGTAGCTTTGTGCAATGTCCAGAAGTGTTAAGAATGATTGTGTCACCTCTGAACATGTTAATTTTTGATTATGCACTAACCCTCTAATGAGTTGTTTCGAGTTTGGTGTGGAGGAAGTTTTCAAGGATCAAGAGAGGAGTATGATATACTATGATCAAGAGGAGTGAAAGCTCTAAGCTTTGGGATGCCCCCGTGGTTCACCCCTGCATATTTTAAGAAGACTCAAGCGTCTAAGCTTGGGGATGCCCAAGGCATCCCCTTCTTCATCGACAACATCATCAGGTTCCTCCCCTGAAACTATATTTTTATTCAGTCACATCTTATGTACTTTGCTTGGAGCGTCTGTTTGTTTTTGTTTTTTGTTTTGTTTGAATAAAATGGATCCTAGCATTCACTGTATGGGAGAGAGACACGCTCCGTGTAGCATATGGACAAGTATGTCCTTAGGCTTTACTCATAGTATTCAAGGCGAAGGTTGAATCTTCTTCGTTAAATTGTTATATAGTTGGAATCGGGAAATGCTACATGTAGTAATTCTAAAATGTCTTGGATAATTTGATACTTGGCAATTGTTGTGCTCATGTTTAAGCTCTTGCATCATATACTTTGCACCCATTAATGAAGAAATACATAGAGCTTGCTAAAATTTGGTTTGCATATTTGGTCTCTCTAAAGTCTAGATAATTTCTAGTATTGAGTTTTGAACAACAAGGAAGACGGTGTAGAGTCTTATAATGTTTACAATATGTATTTTATGTGAGTTTTGCTGTATCGGTTCATCCTTGTGTTTGTTTCAAATAAACCTTGCTAGCCTAAGCCTTGTATCGAGAGGGAATACTTCTCATGCATCCAAAATCCTTGAGCCAACCACTATGCCATTTGTGTCCACCATACCTACCTACTACATGGTATTTCTCCGCCATTCCAAAGTAAATTGCTTGAGTGCTACCTTTAAAATTCCATCATTCGCCTTTGCAATATATAGCTCATGGGACAAAATAGCCTTAAAAACTATTGTGGTATTGAATATGTACTTATGCACTTTATCTCTTATTAAGTTGCTTGTTGTGCGATAACCATGTTTACGGGGACGCCATCAACTACTCTTTGTTGAATATCATGTGAGTTGCTATGCATGTCCGTCTTGTCTCGAAGTAAGAGAGATCTACCACCTTAATGGTTAGAGCATGCATATTGTTAGAGAAGAACATTGGGCCGCTAACTAAAGCCATGAATCATGGTGGAAGTTTCAGTTTTGGACATATATCCTCAATCTCATATGAGAACACTAATTGTTGCCACATGCTTATGCATTAAAGAGGAGTCCATTATCTTTTGTCCATGTTGTCCCGGTATGGATGTCTAAGTTGAGAATAATCAAAAGCGAGAACTCCAAAATGCGAGCTTTCTCCTTAGACCTTTGTACAGGCGGCATGGAGGTACCCCTTTGTGACACTTGGTTAAAACATGTGTATTGCGATGATCCGGTAGTCCAAGCTAATTAGGACAAGGTGCGGGCACTATTAGTATACTATGCATGAGGCTTGCAACTTGTAAGATATAACTTACATAATACATATGCTTTACTACTACCGTTGACAAAATTGTTTCATGTTTTCAAAATAAAAGCTCTAGCACAAATATAGCAATCGATGCTTTCCTCTTTGAAGGACCTTTCTTTTACTTTTATGTTGAGTCAGTTCACCTATTTCTCTCCACCTCAAGAAGCAAACACTTGTGTGAACTGTGCATTGATTCCTACATACTTGCATATTGCACTTGTTATATTACTCTATGTTGACAATTATCCATGAGATATAGATGTTATAAGTTGAAAGCAACCGCTGAAACTTAATCTTCCTTTGTGTTGCTTCAATACCTTTACTTTGATTTATTGCTTTATGAGTTAACTCTTATGCAAGACTTATTGATGCTTGTCTTGAAGTACTATTCATTAAAAGTCTCTGCTTTATGATTCATTTGTTTACTCATGTCATTACCATTGTTTTGATCGCTGCATTCATTACATATGCTTACAATAGTATGATCAAGGTTATGATGGCATGTCACTCCAGAAATTATCTTTGTTATCGTTTACCTGCTCGGGACGAGCAGGAACTAAGCTTGGGGATGCTGATACGTCTCCGACGTATCGATAATTTCTTATGTTCCATGCCGCATTATTGATGATATCTACATGTTTTATACACATTATATGTCATTATTATGCGTTTTCCGGAACTAACCTATTGACGAGATGCCGAAGGGCGAGTTGTTGTTTTCTGCTGTTTTTGGTTCCAGAAATCCTAGTAAGGAAATATTCTCGGAATCGGACGAAATTAATGCCCAGCATCCTATTTTTCCACGAAGCTTCCAGAACACCCGAGAGCCGCCAGAGGGGGGCCACAGGAGCCCCACACACTAAGGCGGCGCGGCCAGAGGGGGGGGGCGCGCCGGCCTACTGTGTGGACCCCCCGTAGCCCTTCCGACTCCGCCTCTTCGCCTATAAGAAGCCCCCTGACCTAAAACCTCGAGACGAAAAAGCCACGTTACGAGAAACCTTCCAGAGCCGCCGCCATCGCGAAGCCAAGATCTGGGGGACAGGAGTCTATGTTCCGGCACGCCGCCGGGACGGGGAAGTGCCCCCGGAAGGCTCCTCCATCGACACCACCGCCATCTTCATCAACGCTGCTGTCTCCCATGAGGAGGGAGTAGTTCTCCATCGAGGCTCGGGGCTGTACCGGTAGCTATGTGGTTAATCTCTCTCTGTACTCCAATACAATGATCTCGTGAGTTGCTTTGCATGATTGAGATCCATATGATGAGCTTTGTATCGCTACTAGTTGTGTGCTACTCTTGTGATGTTATTAAAGTAGTCTATTCCTCCCGCATGGTGTAAAGGTGACTAGTGTGTGCACCGTGTGGTTCTTGTCGTAGGCTATGATCATGATCTCTTGTAGATTGTGGAGTTAATTATTATTATGATAGTATTGATGTGATCTATTCCTCCTTCATAGTGTAATGTGGACAGTGTGTGCGCTATGTTAGTTCTTGGTTTATTTTGCAATGATCTATTATGCTCTAAGGTTATTTAAATATGAACATCGAATGTTGTGGAGCTTGTTAACTCCGGCATTGAGGTGCTCTTGTAGCCCTACACAACGACTGGTGTTTGTCATCCAACAAAAGAGTGTATGTAGCACATATGAGAAAGAGTTATTTGTTATGTGATCAATGTTGAGAGTGTCCACTAGTAAAAGTATGATCCCTAGGCCTTGTTCCTAAATACTGCTATCGCTGCTTATTTACTGTTCTACTGCTTGTTTACTTCCTGCAATATTACTACCATCAACTGCACGCCAGCAAGCACTTTTCTGGCGCCGTACTACTGCTCATATTCATTCATACCACTTGTATTTCACTATCTCTTCGCCGAACTAGTGCACCTATTAGGTGTGTTGGGGACACAAGAGACTTCTTGCTTTGTGGTTGCAGTGGTTGCATGAGAGGGATATCCTTGACCTCTTCCTCCCTGAGTTCGATAAACCTTGGGTGATCCACTTAAGGGAAACTTGCTGCTGTTCTACAAACCTCTGCTCTTGGAGGCCCAACACTGTCTACAAGAATAGAAGCACCCGTAGACATCAAATACCAAGTAGCAAAGGTCTTCATTACAACCTAAGATCCAGCGGAAATAAAATAGTTCGATACAAGTTGCATAGCTCTCAGGCTAGCACAAATTCAAAGTTTAAAGCAGCAAGGAAAATATAAAGCATGGAGCCATCTTCCTTCATGAAGCCACAGGCAGACATGTTGGGCAAAGACTCGTGAACCTAAACAAACATCTTCAGCTAGGGAAGTAACCTGCAACATAAAACGTTACAGCCCGAAGGTCAATACATTTGGAATTGTATTGGCAAGATGACACTATGGTGGACACAAGTGGCAACCTAACACTTAAGTGCACATTTGGCTAGTAGAGCTCAGGCACATTTGCATAAAGCCAACTTTATCCTATCATTTGACAAATCATTTTCTTTCATACTAATTAAGCGGTACCATTGATAGACATCAATGAACCTGGACACCACCGATAGACATCAGTGAGTCCTGACACCACCGATAGACATCAGTGAGCCTTCCTATTTCATATGACCAACTTGGTTTGGGCGACCTACCCCTGCAGACTCAGACCATAGACATGGCACGGGACCTGCTAGCCGATAGTCACTTGCACCAATTGACATATTCCCTGTTCACCCATCAAGTTTTATTTAAGAAATTGGAATGAGGAGACTTTCGAACAGGATCCTTGTTAGTTCGCTCAGATTGTCCATAATCGGGGACACGGCTAAGTACTTAGTTTAACACTCTGCAGAGGTTGTACAATTTACCCACATGACCTAGTCTGCTCTTCTTCCATGAAGCACATTTTGCTCAAATGGACAGATGTTGACTAGGACAAGACTTTTCTGAAGTAATCCCCCAGACCATTCTCTACGGACCCGTACCAACCTACAATCCCCTACATCATCTGTCACGTAGGATCCGGGTTCTCACAACATACTCCATCAAGCCAGAGCCCATATTAGCATGTGGCTGTACGGAAAGCTAATGAGCAAGGTTGTCTATTATCTCTTTGTTCCTGGGTGGCCGTCCACAAGTGCGATACACCTGGCGGTTCAGAGGTTCGACGACATGACCCCAGGGAACCACTCAACATAACCCGAGCAATACCAATTCCACCTAGGCAATTCATTAAACTTAGTTGTTTTTCCATAACTCACTATTAAAATCATTTCATAGCATAGCTGAGCAACAACTAAATTTAATGGCGACAAAAAATTCAAGTAGGGGTAGCTAGACTACTAGGATTGCATAGCAAAGCATATACCCTAGACATGTCTACTATAAAAACACTACAGTGCAAGAATTAAAACTGGGACTTTTGGTGTGTGTCACTTTCCTGGATAAGGTGGATAGTTGGCACAATCTTCACAAGCACAACCGTTGCAGTCGGCACAATCACAATCTACAATCCAATAACATTGCACCATAAGCACAATGCAAGACACAAATGCACAAACATAGACATGAGATGCATATGAAGTTTACACAAGTGCACTTCATTTATTGTTCTCTGGTTGTCACTATATGCATGATGCCATTGTCAAGTTTTACGGTTGGTTGAATTATTGCGAACCGTCTATGTCGCACTAGCGAAGGGCATCTACCATTAATTCTAAAATGGTACTTGGGTACAGTAGACAAATGATGGTTTTGGTGCTACTGGACAGAGGGTTCCATTTGCAAGCATATGCAAAATGAATCACTCAAAAAGAGTATGTAGATCTCAAATTTTGAGTAAACTACTCCGATTAGGCATTTAAATATTAATGATTTTAAAAGTTCTGTAAGGTCACATTTTATGGTTCCATAATGTCGCTTATATTTTTAGGATTCCAACGGTATATAATTTGTAATTTTTGGACGTACAAAACTCTGTTTATGATTTTTACGAAGCGTGGACTATCGAAATCCTGTTTAAACGAAACCTAGGGGAGTCACTGGACATGTGGCGTGTTCCTATTAGTGTGTACCCCTTCACACGGATCAGCCTCTCAGGAACGTTGGATCTACTTTAAATCCTATGGCTCAGATTTGTCTGCGGAAAAGAAAAGAAAAAAAACAAAACAAAGGAAAGGGGAGAGGCTCACGTGGCGCTGAGGTGGCGGCGACGTGGAGGCTGACGTGGCGGCGGCGAGGTAGTTGGCCGGCGCGGCTCGGACGGCGGCCGGCGGCGGCGCTCCGGTGGTCCTCGCCTCGGGTAAAAACGTGGACGAGGTGCGGCACGCGGAGGCGGTGATGGGGGTAGCCGCAGCACGGCGTGGTTCGGGCCCAGGCGGCCGTGGCGGGCGGATGGAGGTGGCGCAACTCCGGCAAACTACGGCGAGAGATCGGAGCAGCCTGGGGGCGCAATAGAGAGGGAAAGGAGGGGGAAATGGGAGAGGAGGTCGGGCTCTTTATGGGGGTGGTCTCGGACGGGAGAGGGAGAGACGAAGGAGGTCGTGGGCGAGTGGGCGGCGTGGTCGCTGTACGTGCGCGTCTTGTGCGTGCCTGCGGTTGACCGGAGGTTGGGGACGAGCGGGGCGGCCTGGCCTGGCTAGCGCTAGCTGGGCCGGTGGCTGGCTGGGTCGGCCCAGTCGGTCCATTTCTTTTTTTTCTTCTCTAATTCTCTCTTTAAATTGAATATGCATTTGGGTACTAAAAAATAATCGGAAAAATATAAATGAGATATCGATGGATTCCTTGTAGAAAGGCCGTCACTTTGAAACCACTTTTGAAACAAAATAAAATCTTTTCTAAAACAAAAATTGGCATACATGCCTATGTGGCTATATTGCCATTTTGGGGTTCGGGGTTTTGAAATAGGATTTGAATTTGGATTTTCCCTATAAATGAAATGATGACATGATGCTTATGAATGCAATGCATGATGTTTAGAAATTTTGAAAATTGGGATGTTACAACAATGCAATAAAATAAGGATAAGGAGAGGTTGCTACAGTAGTAACAACTTCCAAGACTCAAATATAAAACAAAATTGCTGTAGTAAAATAAAGACATGGGTTATCTCCCAAGAAGTGCTTTCTTTATAGCCATTAAGATGGGCTCAGTAATTTTAATGATGCACTCGCAAGAAATAAGAGTTGAAGCAAAAGAGGGCATCAAGAAGCAAATTCAAAACACATTTAAGTCTAACCCACTTCCTATGAAAAGGAATCTTGTACACAAATAAATTCATGAAGAACTAAGTGACAAGCATAGGAAGATAAAACACGAGTAACTTCAAAATTCTCAACATAAAGAGGGGAAACTTAATATTATTAAGATGCATATAACCATGTTTCCCTCTCTCATAATAACTTTCAGTAGCATCATGAACAAACTCAACAATATAACTATCACATGAAACATTCTTATCATGAGCCACATGCATAAAATTATTACTCTCCACATAAGCATAGTCATTACTATTAATTGTAGTGGGAGCAAATTCAATAAAATAGCTATCATTATTACTCTCATCACCATAATCATCATATATAGGAGGCATATTGTAATCATAATTAATTTTCTCCTCAATAGTAGGTGGAATAAAAATATCATATTCATCATTGTAAACATCATATATAGGAGGCATATCATAATCAACATAAACTTTCTCCTCAATACACGAAGGACTAAAGAGATCATTTTCATCAAAACCGACCTCCCCAAGCTTAAATTCTTCCATAGCATTAGCAACAATGGTGTTCAAAGCATTCATACTAATAACATTCCCATTAGCATGCATATAAAGTTCCATGGGTTTTTTAATTTTCTCTTCAAACACATCATGTCCTAATTCAAGATAAAGTTCATAAAGATCTCTCATTTTGTTGTTGTTTTCCATTAAGCCTTACTAGTGAAATAAAAACAAGAAACAAAAAGATGCAATTGCAGGATCTAAAGGAAATAGCTTCGAGCACTTACAACGGCAACAGAAAATAACTTAGTTACCTGGGACCGGAGTGTGAGTGCCTTTTACCTTACCTCCCCGGCAACGGCGCCGTGAAAATAGCTTGACGTCTACTCACGCTTCTTTTCCCGTAGACGGTGTTGGGCCTCCAAGAGCGAGAGGTTTGTAGAACAAGCAGCAAGTTTTCCCTTAAGTGGATCACCCAAGGTTTATCGAACTCGGGGAGGAAGAGGTCAAAGATATCCCTCTCAAGCAACCCCGCAATCACGATACAAGAAGTCTCTTGTGTCCCCAACACACCTAATACACTTGTCAGATGTATAGGTGCACTAGTTCGGCGAAGAGATAGTGAAATACAAGTAGTATGGATGTATATGAGTGGTAATAGCAATCTGACTAAAATATGGCAGCGAGTAAACATGCAACAGAACAGTAAATAAGCGGTGTTTGCAGTATTGGAAACAAGGCCTAGGGATCCTACTTTCACTAGTGGACACTCTCAACATTGATCACATAAATAAATAAGTTATCTTCCTTTGTGCTACATATACTCTTGTTTGATAACAAACACCATTCATTGTGTAGGGCTACAAGAGCACCTCAATGCCGGAGTTAACAAGCGCCACAACATTCGGCATTCATATTTAAGTAACCTTAGAGCATAATAGATCTTTGCAATTTAAACCGAGTACTAACATAGCATACACACCTGTCACCTTTACACTATGAAGGGGGAATAGATCACATCAATACTATCATAGTAATAATTAACTCCATAACCTACAAGAGATTATGATCATAACCTACGCCAAGAACTACACGATGCACACACTATCACCGTTACATCATGAAGGAGGAATAGACTACTTTAATAACATCACCAGAGTAACACATAGATGAATAGTGATACAAAGCTCATATGAATATCAATCATGTAAGGAAGCTCATGAGATCATTGTATTGAAGTACATGGAAGAGAGATCAACCACATAGCTACCGGTACAGCCCTTAGCCTCGAGGGAGAACTACTCCCTCCTCATGGGAGACAGCAGCGGTGATGAAGATGGCGGTGGTGTCGATGGAGAAGCCTTCCGGGGGCACTTCCCCGTCCCGGCGGCGTGGCGGAACAGAGACTCCTGTCCCCCAGATCTTGGCTTCGCGATGGCGGCAGCTCTGGAAGGTTTCTCGTACCGTGGCTTTTTCGTATCGAAGATTTACGTCAGGGGCTTCTTATAGGCGAAGAGGCGGAGTCGGAAGGGTTACGGGGCAGCCACACAACAGGGGGGCGCCCCCCCTGGGCCGCGCCGGCCTGGCGTGTGATGGCCCTGTGGCCCTCCTCTGGTCCCTCTCGGGTGTTCTGGAAGCTTCGTGGAATTCTAAGATGCTGGGCGTTGATTTCGTCCAATTCCGAGAATATTTCCTTAATAGGATTTCTGAAACCAAAAACAGCAGAAAACAGGAACTGGCACTTCGGCATCTCGTCAATAGGTTAGTTCCGGAAAATGCATAAATATGACATAAAGGGTGTATAAAACATGTAGGTATTGTCATAAAACAAGCATGGAACATAAGAAATTATCGATACGTTGGAGACGTATCATGCATGCACACTAATTGTATATATATTATGAGGCAACTTAATCAAATGTGTTTTCATTCGAGAGAACTTGTCAAAATTCAAGTTAATTAATTTATCAGCGCTAATTAGTTGGTCGCCTGCTTGATGCGCAATGAAGTGTCGTTGGCCTATATATATATGTAGGGTTTAATTAGGGTTTAGGGTTATCTAGCTAGGGTTTTAGGGTTAGGGTTAGGGTTAATTAGGGTTTAGGGTTCAGGGTTTAGGGTTTAGGGTTTGGGGTTTAGTGTTTAGGGTTTAGGGTCTAGGGTCTAGGGTTTAGGGTTTAGTGTTTAGGGTTTAGGGTTTAGGGTGTAGTGTTTAGGGTTTAGGGTCTAGGGTTTAGGGTTTAGTGTTTAGGGTGTTTAGGGTGTACGTTTAGGGTATAATTAGGGATTAGGGATTAGGGTTTTAGGGTTTAAGGTTTAGGGATCATCGATCGAGTGCACACACACATTATTAGAGGCACCCGCGCCTTTGCGCATAAAGTGCATGCGTATATAAGTGTGTTTTTTGGCCACCAACGATATATAGATCGAGAGAGAGATTGAAATATATATATATCCCCAAGAATATGTTCAGATATATATTGAAATATATGCACGAATGATATGTGCAAGGTATGACATGCGCGCTGATGCGTGCAATTAACACACGTCCGTTGGGAACCCCAAGAGGAAGGTGTGATGCAGACAGTAGCAAGTTTTCCCTCAGAAAGAAACCAAGGTTTATCGAACCAGGAGGAGCCAAGAAGCACGTTGAAGGTTGATGGCGGCGAAGTATAGTGCGGCGCAACACCAGGGATTCCGGCGCCAACGTGGAACCTGCACAACACAACCAAAGTACTTTGCCCCAACGTAATAGTGAGGTTGTCAATCTCACCGGCTTGCTGTGAACAAAGGATTAACCGTATTGTGTGGAAGATGATTGTTTGCGAAGAACATTAAAGAACAAGTATTGGCAATGAGATTGTATTTCAGATGTAAAGAATAGACCGGGGTCCACAGTTCACTAGCGGTGTCTCTCCCATAAGATAAATAGCATGTTGGGTGAACAAATTACAGTTGGGCAATTGACAAATAAAGAAGGCATAACAATGCACATACATATATCACGATGAGTACTATGAGATTTAATCAGGGCATTACGACAAAGTACATAGACCGCCATCCAGCATGCATCTATGCCTAAAAAGTCCACTTTCAGGTTATCATCCGAACCCCTTCCGGTATTAAGTTGCAAGCAACGTGACAATTGCATTAAGTATGGTGCGTAATGTAATCAACACAAATACCCTTAGATAAAGCATCGATGTTTTATCCCTAGTGGCAACAAGCACATCCACAACCTTAGAACTTTCTCGTCACTGTCCCGCATTTAATGGAGGCATGAACCCACTATCGAGCATAAATACTCCCTCTTGGAGTCACAAGTATCAACTTGGCCAGAGCCTCTACTAGCAACGGAGAGCATGCAAGAACATAAACAACATATATGATAGATTGATAATCAACTTGACATAGTATTCAATATCCATCGGATCCCAACAAACACAACATGTAGTATTACAAAGAAACGATCTTGATCATGATAGGCAGCTCACAAGATCGAGCATGATAGCACAATTAGGAGAAGACGACCATCTAGCTACTGCTATGGACCCATGGTCCAGGGGTGAACTACTCACACATCAATCCGGAGGCGATCATGGCGATGAAGATTCCTCCGGGAGATGATTCCCCTCTCCGGCAGGGTGCCGGAGGCGATCTCCTGAATCCCCCGAGATGGGATTGGCGGCAGCTGCGTCTCTGGAAGGTTTTCCGTATCGTGGCTCTCGGTACTGGGGGTTTCGCGACGAAGGCTTTAAGTAGGCGGAAGGGTAGGTCAGGGGGCGTCACGAGGGCCCCACACAACAGGCCGGCGCGGCCAAGGCCCAGGCCGCGCCGCCCTAGCGTGTCGTCGCCTCGTGGCCCCACTTCGTTTCCTCTTCGGACTTCTGGAAGCTTCGTGGAAAAATAGGACCCTGGGCGTTGATTTCGTCCAATTCCGAGAATATTTCCTTACTAGGATTTCTGAAACCAAAAACAGCAGAAAACAACAATCGGCTCTTCGGCATCTCGTCAATAGGTTAGTGCCGGAAAATGCATAATAATGACATATAATGTGTATAAAACATGTGAGTATCATCATAAAAGTAGCATGGAACATAAGAAATTATAGATACGTTTGAGACGTATCAAGCATCCCCAAGCTTAGTTCCTACTCGCCCTCGAGTAGGTAAACGATAACAAAGATAATTTCTGAAGTGACATGCTATCATAATCTTGATCAATACTATTGTAAAGCACATGAGATGAATGCAGCGATTCGAAGCAATGATGAAGATAATGAGTAAACAAATGAATCATATAGCAAAGACTTTTCATGAATAGTACTTTCAAGACAAGCATCAATAAGTCTTGCATAAGAGTTAACTCATAAGCAATAAATTCTTAGTAGAAAGCTTTGAAACAACACGAGAGGAAGATATAAGTTTCAGACGGTTGCTTTCAACTTTAACATGTATATCTCATGGATAATTGTCAACACAAAGTAATATAACAAGTGCAATAGGTAAACATGTAAGAATCAATGCACACAGTTTACACAAGTGTTTGCTTCTAAGATAGAAAGAATAGGTAAATGATACGTCTCCGACGTATCGATAATTTCTTATGTTCTAGGCCATATTATTGATGATACCTACATGTTTTATGCACACTTTATGTCATATTCGTGCATTTTCTGGAACTAACCTATTAACAAGATGCCGAAGTGCTAGTTGTCGTTTTCTGCGTTTTGGTTTCAGAAATCCTAGTAACGAAATATTCTCGGAATTGGACGAAACAAAGACCCAGGGGCCTATTTCGCCACGAACCTTCCAGAAGACCGAAGAGCATACGAAGTGGGGCCACGAGGTGGCGACACCACAAGGCGGCGCGGCCAAGGAGGGGCCCGCGCCGCCCGTGGTGTGGGCCCCTCGTCGGCCCCCGACTCGCCCTTCCGCCTACTTAAAGCCTCCGTCGCGAAACCCCTGATGCGGAAAAACCACGATACGGAAAACCTTACTGAGACGCCGCCGCCACCGATCCCATCTCGGGGGATTCTGGAGATCTCCTCCGGCACCCTGCCGGAGAGGGGATTCATCTCCCGAGGACTCTACACCGCCATGGTCGCCTCCGGAGTGATGAGTGAGTAGTTCACCCCGGACTATGGGTCCATAGCAGTAGCTAGATGGTTGTCTTCTCCTCATTGTGCTTCATTGTTGGATCTTGTGAGCTGCCTAACATGATCAAGATCATCTATCCGTAATACTCTATGTTGTGTTTGTCGGGATCCGATGGATAGAGAATACCATGTTATGTTAATTATCAAGTTATTTCATATGTGTTGTTTATGATCTTGCATGATCTCCGTTATTAGTAGAGGCTGCGGCCAAGTTGATGCTAGTAACTCCAAGAGGGAGTATTTATGCTCGATAGTGGGTTCATGCCTGCATTGACACTGGGGAGTGACGAAACCCCTAAGGTTGTGTTGTGCTGTTGCCACTAGGGATAAAACATTGATGCTATGTCCGAGGATGTAGTTGTTGATTACATTACGCACCATACTTAATGCAATTGTCTCGTTGCTTTGCAACTTAATACCGGAAGGGGTTCGGACGATAACTCGAAGGTGGACTTTTTAGGCATAGATGCGGTTGGATGGCGGTCTATGTACTTTGTCGTAATGCCCAATTAA
>NC_061510.1:205517801-205531300 GCF_022539505.1 Lolium rigidum
CAAGTGTTTGCTTCTAAGGTGAAAGGAAATAGGTAAATGATACGTCTCCGACGTATCGATAATTTCTTATGTTCTAGGCCATATTATTGATGATACCTACATGTTTTATGCACACTTTATGTCATATTCGTGCATTTTCTGGAACTAACCTATTAACAAGATGCCGAAGTGCCAGTTGCTGTTTTCTGCTGTTTTTGGTTTCAGAAATCCTAGTAACGAAATATTCTCGGAATTGGACGAAACAAAGACCCAGGGGCCTATTTCGCCACGAACCTTCCAGAAGACCGAAGAGCATACGAAGTGGGGCCACGAGGTGGCGACACCACAAGGCGGCGCGGCCAAGGAGGGGCCCGCGCCGCCCTGTGGTGTGGGCCCTCGTCGGCCCCCGACTCTGCCCTTCCGCCTACTTAAAGCCTCCGTCGCGAAACCCCCGATGCGGAAAAACCACGATACGGAAAACCTTACCGAGACGCCGCCGCCACCGATCCCATCTCGGGGGATTCTGGAGATCTCCTCCGGCACCTCTGCCGGAGAGGGGATTCATCTCCCGGAGGACTCTACACCGCCATGGTCGCCTCCGGAGTGATGAGTGAGTAGTTCACCCTGGACTATGGGTCCATAGCAGTAGCTAGATGGTTGTCTTCTCCTCATTGTGCTTCATTGTTGGATCTTGTGAGCTGCCTAACATGATCAAGATCATCTATCTGTAATACTCTATGTTGTGTTTGTCGGGATCCGATGGATAGAGAATACCATGTTATGTTAATTATCAAGTTATTTCATATGTGTTGTTTATGATCTTGCATGATCTCCGTTATTAGTAGAGGCTCGGCCAAGTTGATGCTAGTAACTCCAAGAGGGAGTATTTATGCTCGATAGTGGGTTCATGCCTGCATTGACACCTGGGGAGTGACGAAACCCCTAAGGTTGTGTTGTGCTTGTTGCCACTAGGGATAAAACATTGATGCTATGTCCGAGGATGTAGTTGTTGATTACATTACGCACCATACTTAATGCAATTGTCTCGTTGCTTTGCAACTTAATACCGGAAGGGGTTCGGACGATAACCCGAAGGTGGACTTTTAGGCATAGATGCGGTTGGATGGCGGTCTATGTACTTTGTCGTAATGCCCAATTAAATCTCACTATACTTATCATGACATGTATGTGCATTGTTATGCCCTCTCTATTTGTCAATTGCCCGACTGTAATTTGTTCACCCAACATGCTTTTATCTTATGGGAGAGACACCTCTAGTGAACTCGTGGACCCCGGTCCATTCTTTTAATACTCGAAATACATATCTGCTCGCAATACTTGTTTTACTCGTTTTCGCTGCAAACAATCATCTTCCACACAATACGGTTAACCCTTTGTTACAGACAAGCCGAGTGAGATTGACAACCTCACTGTTTCGTTGGGGCAAAGTACTTTGGTTGTGTTGTGCAGGTTCCACGTTGGCGCCGGAATCTCCGGTGTTGCGCCGCACTACATCCCGCCGCCATCAACCTTCAACGTGCTTCTTGACTCCTACTCGGTTCGATTAAACCTTGGTTTCTACTGAGGGAAACTTGCCGCTGTGCGCATCACACCTTCCTCTTGGGGTTCCCAACGGACGTGTCAACTACACGCATCAAGCAAATTTCTGGCGCCGTTGCCGGGGAGATCAAGACACGCTGTAAGGGGAGTCTCCACTTCTCAATCTCTTTACTTTGTTTTTTTCTTGCTTTATTTTATTTACTACTTTGTTTGTTGCACTTATATCAAAACACAAAAAAAATTAGTTGCTAGTTTTACTTTATTTACTGTCTTGCACTCTATATCAAAAACACAAAAAAATTAGTTACTTGTTTTACTTTACTTAATATCATGCATGTTTTTATTTCACTAGTTAAGCATAATGGAAAACAACAAAAATATGAGAGATCTTTATGAACTTTATCTTGAATTAGGACATGATGTGTTTGAAGAGAGAATTAAAAAACCCATGGAACTTTATATGCATGCTAATGGGAATGTTATTACTATGGATGCTTTGAACACCATTGTTGCTAATGCTATGGAAAATTCTAAGCTTGGGGAAGCTGGCTCCGATGAGCATGATCTTTTTAGTCCCCCAAGCATTGAGGAGAAAATTTTCTTTTATGATTACAATATGCCTCCTATATATGATGATAGCCACTTTGTTGAATTTGCTCCCACTACAACTAATAAAATTGATTATGCTTACGTGGAGAGTAATAATTTTATGCATGAGACTCATGATAAGAATGCTTTATGTGATAGTTATATTGTTGAGTTTGCTCATGATGCTACTAAAAGTTATTATGAGAGAGGAAAATATGGTTGTGGAAATTTTCATGTTACTAAAATGCCTCTCTATGTGCTGAAATTTTTGAAGCTACACTTGTTTTATCTTCCTATGCTTGTTACTTTGCTCTTCATGAACTTGTTTATTTACAAGATTCCTATGCATAGGAAGCATGTTAGACTTAAATTTGTTTTGAATTTGCCTCTTGATGCTCTCTTTTGCTTCAAATACTATTTCTTGTGAGTGCATCATTAAAACCGCTGAGCCCATCTTAATGGCTATAAAGAAAGAACTTCTTGGGAGATAACCCATGTGTTATTTTGCTACAGTACTTTGTTTTATATTTGTGTCTTGGAAGTTGTTTACTACTGTAGCAACCTCTCCTTATCTTAGTTTTATGTTTTGTTGTGCCAAGTAAAGTCTTTGATAGAAAAGTAAGTACTAGATTTGGATTACTGCGCAGTTCCAGATTTCTTTGCTGTCACGAATCTGGGTCTACCTCCATGTAGGTAGCTCAGAAAATTAAGCCAATTTACGTGCATGATCCTCAGATATGTACGCAACTTTCATTCAATTTGAGAATTTTCATTTGAGCAAGTCTGGTGTCCTAATAAAATCCATCTTTACGGACTGTTCTGTTTTGACAGATTCTGCCTTTTTATTTTGCATTGCCTCTTTTGCTATGTTGGATGAATTTCTTTGATCCACTAATGTCCAGTAGCTTTATGCAATGTCCAGAAGTGTTAAGAATGATTGTGTCACCTCTGAACATGTGAATTTTTATTATGCACTAACCCTCTAATGAGTTGTTTCGAGTTTGGTGTGGAGGAAGTTTTCAAGGATCAAGAGAGGAGTATGATGCAATATGATCAAGGAGAGTGAAAGCTCTAAGCTTGGGGATGCCCCGGTGGTTCACCCCTGCATATTTTATGAAGACTCAAGCGTCTAAGCTTGGGGATGCCCAAGGCATCCCCTTCTTCATCGACAACATTATCGAGTTCCTCCCCGAAACTATATTTTTATTCCATCACATCTTATGTACTTTGCTTGGAGCGTCGGTTTGTTTTTGTTTTTTGTTTTGTTTGAATAAAATGGATCCTAGCATTCACTTTGTGGGAGAGAGACACGCTCCGCTGTAGCATATGGACAAGTATGTCCTTAGGCTCTACTCATAGTATTCATGGCGAAGTTTCTTCTTCGTTAAATTGTTATATGGTTGGAATTGGAAAATGCTACATGTAGTAACTCTAAAATGTCTTCTCTAGAGTCTAGGTAACATCTAGTATTGAGTTTTGAACAACAAGGAAGACGGTATGGAGTCTTATAATGTTTACAATATGTCTTTTATGTGAGTTTTGCTACACCGTTCATCCTTGTGTTTGTTTCAAATAACCTTGCTAGCCTAAACCTTGTATCGAGAGGGAATACTTCTCATGCATCCAAAATACTTGAGCCAACCACTATGCCATTTGTGTCCACCATACCTACCTACTACATGGTATTTATCCGCCATTCCAAAGTAAATTGCTTGAGTGCTACCTTTAAAATTCCATCATTCACCTTTGCAATATATAGCTCATGGGACAAATAGCTTAAAAACTATTGTGGTATTGAATATGTACTTATGCACTTTATCTCTTATTAAGTTGCTTGTTGTGCGATAACCATGCTTCGGGGACGCCATCAACTATTCTTTGTTGAATATCATGTGAGTTGCTATGCATGTCCGTCTTGTCTGAAGTAAGAGAGATCTACCACCTTTATGGTTGGAGCATGCATATTGTTAGAGAAGAACATTGGGCCGCTAACTAAAGCCATGATTCATGGTGGAAGTTTCAGTTTTGGACACATATCCTCAATCTCATATGAGAATAATAATTGTTGCCACGTGCTTATGCATTAAAGAGGAGTCCATTATCTCGTTGTCCATGTTGTCCCGGTATGGATGTCTAAGTTGAGAATAATCAAAAGCGAGAAATCCAAAATGCGAGCTTTCTCCTTAGACCTTTGTACGGGCGGCATGGAGGTACCCCATTGTGACACTTGGTTAAAACATGTGCATTACAAAGATCGGGTAGTCCAAGCTAATTAGGACAAGGTGCGGGCACTATTAGTATACTATGCATGAGGCTTGCAACTTGTAAGATATAATGTACATAACTCATATGCTTTATTACTACCGTTGACAAAATTGTTTCATGTTTTCAAAATAAAAGCTCTAGCACAAATATAGCAATCGATGCTTTCCTCTCTGAAGGACCATTCTTTTACTTTTATGTTGAGTCAGTTCACCTATCTCTCTCCACCTCAAGAAGCAAACACTTGTGTGAACTGTGCATTGATTCCTACATACTTGCATATTGCACTTGTTATATTACTCTATGTTGACAATTATCCATGAGATATACATGTTACAAGTTGAAAGCAACCGCTGAAACTTAATCTTCCTTTGTGTTGCTTTAATACCTCTACTTTGATTTATTGCTTTATGAGTTAACTCTTATGCAAGACTTATTAATACTTGTCTTGAAGTACTATTCATGAAAAGTCTTTGCTTTATGATTCACTTGTTTACTCATGTCATTACCATTGTTTTGATCGCTGCATTCACTACATATGTTTACAAATAGTATGATCAAGGTTATGATGGCATATCACTTCAGAAGTTATCTTTGTTATCGTTTTACCTGCTCGGGACGAGCAGAACTAAGCTTGGGGATGCTTGATACGTCTCCGACGTATCGATAATTTCTTATGTTCTATGCCATATTATTGATGATACCTACATGTTTTATGCACACTTTATGTCATATTCGTGCATTTTCTGGAACTAACCTATTAACAAGATGCCGAAGTGCCGTTCTGTCGCTTTCTGTTGTTTTTGGTTTCAGAAATCCTAGTAACGAAATATTCTCGGAATTGGACGAAACAAAGACCCAGGGGCCTATTTCGCCACGAACCTTCCAGAAGACCGAAGAGCATACGAAGTGGGGCCACGAGGTGGCGACACCACAAGGCGGCGCGGCCAAGGAGGGGCCCGCGCCGCCCTGTGGTGTGGGCCCCTCGTCAGCCCCCCGACTTTGCCCTTCCGCCTACTTAAAGCCTCCGTCGCGAAACCCCTGATGCGGAAAAACCACGATACGGAAAACCTTACTGAGAAGCCGCCGCCGCCGATCCCATCTCGGGGGATTCTGGAGATCTCCTTCGGCACCCTGCCGGAGAGGGGATTCATCTCCCGGAGGACTCTACACCGCCATGGTCGCCTCCGGAGTGATGAGTGAGTAGTTCACCCCTGGACTATGGGTCCATAGCGAGTAGCTAGATGGTTGTCTTCTCCTCATTGTGCTTCATTGTTGGATCTTGTGAGCTGCCTAACATGATCAAGATCATCTATCCGTAATACTCTATGTTGTGTTTGTCGGGATCCGATGGATAGAGAATACCATGTTATGTTAATTATCAAGTTATTTCATATGTGTTGTTTATGATCTTGCATGCTCTCCGTTATTAGTAGAGGCTCTGGCCAAGTTGATGCTAGTAACTCCAAGAGGGAGTATTTATGCTCGATAGTGGGTTCATGCCCGCATTGACACCTGGGGAGTGACGAAACCCCTAAGGTTGTGTTGTGCTGTTGCCACTAGGGATAAAACATTGATGCTATGTCCGAGGATGTAGTTGTTGATTACATTACGCACCATACTTAATGCAATTGTCTCGTTGCTTTGCAACTTAATACTCGGAAGGGGTTCGGACGATAACCTCGAAGGTGGACTTTTTAGGCATAGATGCAGTTGGATGGCGGTCTATGTACTTTGTCGTAATGCCCAATTAAATCTCACTATACTTATCATGACATGTATGTGCATTGTTATGCCCTCTCTATTTGTCAATTGCCCGACTGTAATTTGTTCACCCAACATGCTTTTATCTTATGGGAGAGACACCTCTAGTGAACTGTGGACCCCGGTCCATTCTTTTAATACTGAAATACAAATCTCCTGCAATACTTGTTTTACTGTTTTCTCTGCAAACAATCATCTTCCACACAATACGGTTAACCCTTTGTTACAGCAAGCCGGTGAGATTGACAACCTCACTGTTTCGTTGGGGCAAAGTACTTTGGTTGTGTTGTGCAGGTTCCACGTTGGCGCCGGAATCTCCGGTGTTGCGCCGCACTACATCCCGCCGCCATCAACCTTCAACGTGCTTCTTGACTCCTACTGGTTCGATTAAACCTTGGTTTCTTACTGAGGGAAACTTGCCGCTGTGCGCATCACACCTTCCTCTTGGGGTTCCCAACGGACGTGTCAACTACACGCATCAGTAAACTGACTCAACAATAAAGTAAAAGATAGGCCCTTCGCAGAGGGAAGCATTGATTACTATTTTTGTGCTAGAGCTTTTATTTTGAAAACAAGAAACAATTTTGTCAACGGTAGTAATAAAGCATATGAGTTATGTATAAGACATCTTATAAGTTGCAAGCCTCATGCATAGTATACTAATAGTGCTCGCACCTTGTCCTAATTAGCTTGGGTTAACACGGATTATCATTGCATAACATATGTTTCAACCAAGTGTCACAAAGGGGTACCTCTATGCCGCTCTGTACAAGGGTCTAAGGAGAAGGTTCGCATTGGATTTCTCGCTTTTGATCATTCTCAACTTAGACACCCATACCGGGACAACATAGACAACGAGATAATGGACTCCTCTTTTAATGCTTAAGCATTCAACAACGATTAATATTCTCATAAGAGATTGAGGTTTTATGTCCAAACTGAAACTTCCACCATGATTCATGGCTTTAGTTAGCGGCCCAATGTTCTTCTCTAACCAGTATGCATACTCAAACCATTTGATTGTGAAAACCACCCTTACTTCAGACAAGACGAACATGCATAGCAACTCACATGATATTCAACAAAGGTAAAAAGTTGATGGCGTCCCCAGAAAACATGGTTACCGCTCAACAAGCAACTTATTAAGAAATAAGACACATAAGTACATATTCTTCACCACAATAGTTTTTAAGGCTAATTTCCCATGAGCAATATATTGCAAAGGTATAGAATAGAAATTTTAAAGGTAGCACTCAAGTAATGTACTTTGGAATGGCGGAGAAATACCATGTGGTAGGTAGGTATGGTGGACACAAATGGCATGGATTTGGCTCAAGGATTTGGATGCACGAGAAGAATCCCTCTCAATACAAGGCTAGGATAGCAAGGTTGTTTGAAGCAAACTCAAGTATGAAATGGTGCAGCAAGACTCACATATAAACATATTGTAAGCATTATAAGACTTTACATCGTCTCCTTGTTGTTCAAACACCTCAACCAGAAAATATCTAGACTTAGAGAGACCAATCATGCAAACCAAATTTTAACAAGCTCTATGTAATTATTCGTTAATAGGTGCAAAGTACATGATGCAAGAGCTTAAACATGATCTATATGAGCACAACAATTGCCAAGTTTCACATTATTCAAGACATTATACCAATTACCACATGCGGCATTTTCCGTTTCCAACCATATATCAATGAATGAGGTAGTTCAACTTTCGCAATGAACATTAAAGATAAAGCTAAGAACATATGTGTTCATACGAAACAACGGAGCGTAATATCTCCAATATAAAGGATTGTGGGATCCGATTTTATTCAAACAAAACAAAAACTAAAGCAAACAGACGCTCCAAGCAAAGCACATAAGATGTGACTGAATAAAAATATAGTTTCATTAGAGGAACCTGATAATGTTGTCGATGAAGAAGGGGATGCATTGGGCATCCCCAAGCTTAGATGCTTGAGTCTTCTTAAAATATGCAGGGATGAACCACGGGGGCATCCCCAAGCTTAGACTTTTCACTCTTCTTGATCATATTGTATCATCCTCCTCTCTTGACCCTTGAAAACTTCCTCCACACCAAACTCGAAACAAACTCATTAGAGGGTTAGTGCATATTTGAAAATTCATATATTCAGAGGTGACATAATCATTCTTAACACTTCTGGACATTGCACAAAGCTACTGAAAGTTAATGGAACAAAGAAATCCATCAAACATAGCAAAACAGGCAATGCGAAATAAAAGGCAGAATCTGTCAAAACAGAACAGTCCGTAAAGACGAATTTTACAGGGGCACTTAACTTGCTCAGATGAAAATTCTCAAATTGAATGAAAGTTGCGTACATATCTGAGGATCACGCACGTAAATTTGCAGATTTTTCTGAGTTACCTACAGAGAATTCTGCCCAGATTCGTGACAGCAAGAAATCTGTTTCTGCGCAGTAATCCAAATCTAGTATTGACTTTGCTATCAAAGACTTTACTTGGCACAACAATGCAATAAAATAAATATAAGGAGAGGTTGCTACAGTAGTAACAACTTCCAAGACTCAAATATAAAACAAAGTACTGTAGTAAAAACATGGGTTGTCTCCCATAAGCGCTTTTCTTTAACGCCTTTCAGCTAGGCGCAGAAAGTGTGAATCAAGTGTTATCAAGAGATGAAGCATCGACATCAAAAAATTTCTCACGAACAAGACTTGTTGCAAAGGGTACCTTAGATGCTCCATTATCTAAATTCTCCATAGTGGTACCAAGGGTTTTATCAATTTTAGGCCTATAATAATTCTTTGGCTTAGGCACCTTAGAGACATACATGAATTTTTGCTCCTTGCCCACATAAGCTTTCTCTTTAAATTTAAGAGAAGAAAAAGTTGAACCCAATTTTCCCATAGCTTCTTCAAGTTTACCAATTCTATGGGTTTGATTATCATGGATAGCACAAGTTTCTAAAATAGCAATTCTTTCATTAATTCCTCCTAGGGATTTATCAAGTTTATCAGTATTATCAAGTAATACCCCCAGTTTAGTCTCAACACTTTGAAGATTTTTCTCTATGGCTTCCAACTTTTTCATGACGTCCTCAAGAGAGATTTCAATTTTAGTTTCATTAACAGGTGGTATTCCAACTAGACTCTCAATGATGCAACTAGCTTCTAAAGCAGGAGTACCTAGGAAATTCCCCCGAAAGAGTATCAAGAACATACCTATTCCAACTAGATATACCAACATAAAAATTCCTAAGTAGGATAATAGTGGAGTGTTTCTTAGTGCACCTATGATGAGCATCACTAATTCTATACCAAGCATCTTTAAAACTTTCTCCACCTTGTTGTTTAAACGAACGAATTTCAACTTCAGGATTACTCATTTTAGCAGTAGTAAATAAAGCAAACTAGATAAAGTAAATGCAAGTAATTAATTTTTTTGTGTTTTTGATATAGAGAGCAAGACAGTAAATAAAGTAAAGCTAGCAACTAATTTTTTTGTGTTTTGTTTAAGTGCAGCAGACAAAGTAGTAAATAAAGTAAAGCAAGACAAAAACAAAGTAAAGAGATTGGAAGTGGAGACTCCCCTTGCAGCGTGTCTTGATCTCCCCGGCAACGGCGCCAGAAAAAGAGCTTGATGCGTGCAATTAACACACGTCCGTTGGGAACCCCATGAGGAAGGTGTGATGCAGTACAGTAGCAAGTTTTCCCTCGTAAAGAAACCAAGGTTTATCGAACCGGGAGGAGCCAAGAAGCACGTTGAAGGTTGATGGCGGCGAAGTATAGTGCGGCGCAACACCGGGGATTCCGGCGCCAACGTGGAACATGCACAACACAACCAAAGTACTTTGCCCCAACGTAACGATGAGGTTGTCAATCTCACCGGCTTTTCTGTGAACAAAGGATTAACCGTATTGTGTGGAAGATGATTGTTTGCGAAGAACAGTAAAGAACAAGTATTGCAGTAGATTGTATTTCAGATGTAAAGAATAGACCGGGGTCCACAGTTCACTAGCGGTGTCTCTCCCATAAGATAAATAGCATTTTGGGTGAACAAATTACAGTTGGGCAATTGACAAATAAAGAAGGCATAACAATGCACATACATATATCACGATGAGTACTATGAGATTTAATCAGGGCATTACGACAAAGTACATAGACCGCCATCCAGCATGCATCTATGCCTAAAAAGTCCACTTTCAGGTTATCATCCGAACCCCTTCCGGTATTAAGTTGCAAGCAACAGACAATTGCATTAAGTATGGTGCGTAATGTAATCAACACAAATACCCTTAGACAAAGCATCGATGTTTTATCCCTAGTGGCAACAGCACATCCACAACCTTAGAACTTTCCGTCACTCGTCCCGCATTTAATGGAGGCATGAACCCACTATCGAGCATAAATACTCCCTCTTGGAGTCACAAGTATCAACTTGGCCAGAGCCTCTATTAGCAACGGAGAGCATGCAAGAACATAAACAACATATATGATAGATTGATAACCAACTTGACATAGTATTCAATATCCATTGGATCCCAACAAACACAACATGTAGTATTACAAAGAAACGATCTTGATCATGATAGGCAGCTCACAAGATCGAGCATGATAGCACAATTAGGAGAAGACGACCATCTAGCTACTGCTATGGACCCATGGTCCAGGGGTGAACTACTCACACATCAATCCGGAGGCGATCATGGCGATGAAGAGTCCTCCGGGAGATGATTCCCCTCTCCGGCAGGGTGCCGGAGGCGATCTCCTGAATCCCCCGAGATGGGATTGGCGGCGGCTGCGTCTCTGAAAGGTTTTCCGTATCGTGGCTCTCGGTACTGGGGGTTTCGCGACGAAGGCTAGGCGGAAGGGTAGGTCAGGGGGCGTCACGAGGGCCCCACACAACAGGCCGGCGCGGCCAAGGCCCAGGCCGCGCCGCCCTAGCGTGTCGTTGCCTCGTGGCCCCACTTCGTTTCCTCTTCGGACTTCTGGAAGCTTCGTGGAAAAATAGGACCCTGGGCGTTGATTTTGTCCAATTCCGAGAATATTTCCTTACTAGGATTTCTGAAACCAAAAACAGCAGAAAACAAGCAATCGGCTCTTCGGCATCTCGTCAATAGGTTAGTGCCGGAAAATGCATAATAATGACAGATAATGTGTATAACACATGTGAGTATCATCATAAAAGTAGCATGGAACATAAGAAATTATAGATACGTTTGAGACGTATCATGCGCATGCACACTAATTGTATATATATTATGAGGCAACTTAATCAAATGTGTTTTCATTCGAGAGAACTTGTCAAAATTCAAGTTAATTAATTTATCAGCGCTAATTAGTTGGTCGCCTGCTTTATGTGCAATGAAGTGTCGTTGGCCTATATATATATATGTAGGGTTTAATTAGGGTTTAGGGTTATCTAGCTAGGGTTTTAGGGTTAGGGTTAGGGTTAATTAGGGTTTAGGGTCTAGGGTTTAGGGTTTGGGGTTTAGTGTTTAGGGTTTAGGGTCTAGGGTTAGGGTTTAGGGTTTAGTGTTTAGGGTTTAGGGTTTAGGGTCTAGTGTTTAGGGTTTAGGGTCTAGGGTTTAGGGTTTAGTGTTTAGGGTGTATGTTTAGGGTATAATTAGGGATTAGGGATTAGGGGTTTAGGGTTTAAGGTTTAGGGATCATCGATCGAGTGCACACACACATTATTAGAGGCACCCGCGCCTTTGCGCATAAAGTGCATGCGTATATAAGTGTGTTTTTTGGCCACCAACGATATATAGATCGAGAGAGAGATTGAAATATATATATATATCCCCAAGAATATGTTCAGATATATATTGAAATATATGCACGAATGATATGTGCAAGGTATGACATGCGCGCATGCACACTAATTGTATATATACGCGCCCACGTCACCCAGGCATGTCACGACCGGCATGGTCGCGATGCCAGAGCGCGCATGGGCGCCACGGTGCCCCGTCGCCTCAGCACTCGCCTTGCTATCAGCACCCGCACGAAGCATCGTCATGACACCAGGAGACTGCCAGACATCATCACCAGCTCCCCTGGGCCCTGTCGCCGTCGCTCTCGTCGGCGATGTCCACCATAGTACCGCCGGATACGTCAAGCTCGCCACCGTGTTTGACCACCATTCGCTGCCCCACGAGCATCGTGATGATCGCTGTGACGCCCTGAACAGCACCCCGTCCTCGCCCATGCCTCTAACCGCCCGTAGCACCACCTCACCGTCCGCCACCGTGACCACCCGCAGCACATCGTCGAGCCTATATAAAGAGGCCTCCCCCGTGCTCATTCTCCACACCACTCTCCTCCCCTCCTCACACTGACCGTCCTCGAGCACTGCCCCATCCCAATTTGATACACCAAGCCCCAATTGCTTGCCGGAGTTCCGCCGGAGCAGTCGCAGAAGGAGCCGTCGATTCCGTCCACCCCCGGAGCTGCCGCGACCATCCTCTGCTTCCTCTTCGTCGACAACGTCAATCTCCGTCACCCCCGACCATCGCCGGTGTCGAGGGTGCTCCTCGGCAATACCCTCCGATAGGGGCTTAGGGTTGATGGAATCCTGCAAGCTGACACGAGACATTGGTACACAGACAAGCGGGGAGAGCGATTTACCCAGGTTCGGGGCCCTCGATGAGGTAAAACCCTTACGTCCTGCCTGTCTGTTCTTTGATTATGATGAAAACAGATTACAATGGGGTGCCGAATAGTTCGGCTGCGATCTCGTCGAGATGCTAGTTGCTAGGGTAACCTAGTTCTAAGCTTTTGCTGGCTATTGCTGCTAAGATTGATTGTATCCCTCGGCAGGCCCTCTCCTGACCTTTATATAGGAGGCCAGGTCTCAAGGGTCCTAACCGAGGACGACTAGGTTTACAGTAGATTAGATCCAATCTTTCCTTGTTTGTCCGTTTCCTGATCTTGTCCGCCAAGGAATCTTCTGACTCACCGGCCTAGTGGCCCATCTCGCCTTCTGGTAGCTTCATGGGCCTCCAACTTGTCAATATCAGATAGGGTAATACTGGTTACCCGAAGGGTAATGCCCACGTCAGTAGCCCCCGAGTGTCTAGCCGAAAATAATTCGGGTAGAGACTGATGCATGTTTTCTCCTGATATTCGTCTCCTTCACTGTTCTTGCTCATCTTAATTGTGCTTCATTTCCTTCTTATCGGGTGCGCGTCAGCGCTCCCGATGGGAGTAGCCCCCGAGTCTAGGTACGGATGCTTGCAATCCGTGCGTAGACTCAAGTTGCACCACTCGAATACTTTCCTCTGCCGAGGTCTTCATAAATCATCTGATATATATTTTTTACGCAAAGGATAATGAGTAACGTGA